>NC_088231.1:24022863-24037863 GCF_036934945.1 Oncorhynchus masou masou
TGCGTTCTGACTTGGTGGTGTGGTGCGTTCTGATTTGGTGATGTGTTCTGATTTGGTGGTGTGTTCTGGTGTTGTGTTGTGTTCTGGTGTTGTGGTGTGTTCTGATTTGGTGATGTGTTCTGGTGTTGTTGTGTGTTCTGGTGTTGTGTTTTGTTCTGGTGTTGTGTTTTGTTCTGGTGTTGTGTTGTGTTCTGGTGTTGTGGTGTGTTCTGATTTGGTGATGTGTTCTGGTGTTGTTATGTGTTCTGGTGTTGTGTTTTGTTCTGGTGTTGTGTTGTGTTCTGGTGTTGTGTTCTGGTGTTGTGTTCTGGTGTTGTGTTCTGGTTTGGTGTTGTGTTCTGGTGGTGTGTTCTGATTTGGTGTTGTGGTGTGTTCTGGTGTTGTTGTGTGCTCTGTTGTTGTGTTCTGGTTTGGTGTTGTGTTGTGGTGTGTTCTGGTGTTGTGTTGTGGTGTGTTCTGGTGTTGTGGTGTGTTATGGTGTTGTGTTGTGGTGTGTTCTGGTGTTGTGTTGTGGTGTGTTCTGGTGTTGTGGTGTGTTATGGTGTTGTGGTGTGTTCTGGTGTTGTGGTGTGTTCTGGTGTTGTGGTGTGTTCTGGTGTTGTGGTGTGTTCTGGTGTTGTGGTGTGTTCTGATGTTGTGGTGTGTTCTGGTGTTGTGGTGTGTTCTGGTGTTGTGGTGTGTTCTGGTGTTGTGTTGTGGTGTGTTCTGATGTTGTGGTGTGTTCTGGTGGTGTGTTCTGGTGTGTTCTGGTGGTGTGTTCTGGTGTTGTGTTGTGGTGTGTTCTGGTGGTGTGTTGTGGTGTGTTCTGATGTGGTGGTGTGTTCTGGTGGTGTGGTGTGTTCTGGTGGTGTGTTCTGATGTGGTGGTGTGTTCTGGTGTTGTGTTCTGATGTTGTGGTGTGTTCTGGTGGTGTGTTCTGGTGTTGTGTTGTGTTATGGTGGTGTGTTCTGGTGTTGTGTTCTGGTGTTGTGGTGTGTTCTGGTGGTGTGTTCTGGTGTTGTGTTGTGTTCTGGTGGTGTGTTCTGGTGTTGTGTTGTGTTCTGGTGTTGTGTTCTGGTGTTGTGTTGTGGTGTTCTGGTGTGTTCTGGTGTGTTCTGCTGTTGTGGTGTGTTATGGTGTTGTGTTGTGGTGTGTTGTTGTGGTGTGTTCTGATTTGGTGATGTGTTCTGGTGTTGTTATGTGTTCTGGTGTTGTGTTTTGTTCTGGTGTTGTGTTGTGTTCTGGTGTTGTGGTGTGTTCTGGTGTTGTGTTCTGGTTTGGTGTTGTGTTCTGGTGGTGTGTTCTGATTTGGTGTTGTGGTGTGTTCTGGTGTTGTTGTGTGCTCTGTTGTTCAAATCAAATCAAAATCAAATCAAATTTATTTATATAGCCCTTCGTACATCAGCTGATATCTCAAAGTGCTGTACAGAAACCCAGCCTAAAACCCCAAACAGCAAGCAATGCAGGTGTAGAAGCACGGTGGCTAGGAAAAACTCCCTAGAAAAGCCAAAACCTAGGAAGAAACCTAGAGAGGAACCAGGCTATGTGGGGTGGCCAGTCCTCTTCTGGCTGTGCCGGGTAGAGATTATAACAGAACATGGCCAAGATGTTCAAATGTTCATAAATGACCAGCATGGTCGAATAATAATAAGGCAGAACAGTTTAAACTGGAGCAGCAGCACGGCCAGGTGGACTGGGGACAGCAAGGAGTCATCATGTCAAGTAGTCCTGGGGCATGGTCCTAGGGCCGCGGTTCAGTTGAAACTGGAGCAGCAGCACGGCCAGGTGGACTGGGGACAGCAAGGAGTCATCATGTCAGGTAGTCCTGGGGCATGGTCCTAGGGCTCAGGTCCTCCGAGAGAGAGAAGGAGAGAATTAGAGAACGCACACTTAGATTCACACAGGACACCGAATTGGACAGGAGAAGTACTCCAGATATAACAAACTGACCCCAGCCCCCCGACACATAAACTACTGCAGCATAAATACTGAAGGCTGAGACAGGAGGGGTTGTTGTGTTCTGGTTTGGTGTTGTGTTGTGGTGTGTTCTGGTGTTGTGTTGTGGTGTGTTCTGGTGTTGTGGTGTGTTATGGTGTTGTGTTTTGGTGTGTTCTGGTGTTGTGTTGTGGTGTGTTCTGGTGTTGTGGTGTGTTGTGGTGTGTTCTGGTGTTGTGGTGTGTTCTGGTGTTGTGGTGTGTTCTGGTGTTGTGGTGTGTTCTGATGTTGTGGTGTGTTCTGGTGTTGTGGTGTGTTCTGGTGTTGTGGTGTGTTCTGGTGTTGTGTTGTGGTGTGTTCTGATGTTGTGGTGTGTTCTGGTGGTGTGTTCTGGTGTTGTGTTGTGGTGTGTTCTGGTGGTGTGTTCTGGTGTTGTGTTGTGGTGTGTTCTGGTGGTGTGTTGTGGTGTGTTCTGATGTGGTGGTGTGTTCTGGTGTTGTGTTCTGGTGGTGTGGTGTGTTCTGGTGGTGTGTTGTGGTGTGTTCTGATGTGGTGGTGTGTTCTGGTGTTGTGTTCTGGTGTTGTGGTGTGTTCTGGTGGTGTGTTCTGGTGTTGTGTTGTGTTATGGTGGTGTGTTCTGGTGTTGTGTTCTGGTGTTGTGGTGTGTTCTGGTGGTGTGTTCTGGTGTTGTGTTGTGTTCTGGTGGTGTGTTCTGGTGTTGTGTTGTGTTCTGGTGTTGTGTTCTGGTGTTGTGTTGTGGTGTTCTGGTGTGTTCTGGTGTGTTCTGCTGTTGTGGTGTGTTATGGTGTTGTGTTGTGGTGTGTTCTGGTGTTGTGGTGTGTTCTGGTGTTGTGTGTGGGTTCGGAGCTTGCTCGTCGTGTGTAGATGTTTTGTTAGCTGATAGAAGTCCCTGTGTCCCGGGACGCCTCCTCAACAGCCCTCTGACCAAACTGTGTCCCATAGGCCACCGATATGACCATGGTCCAACTGTCACCTTTAAGCTCTGAACGGAGAAATCAAAAGCTGTCCACACACACACACACTAGTTTCCCCCCTCCCTCATCATCATCATCATCACTGCCCCCACGCCCCCTAACTCGTTGACCCCCCCCTCGTTGTTCACTAAACCTGTCAGGGGGATGAGAGGGCGTCAGGGAAGCCCAGTGCGGTGCTCGGCAACGGAAACAAGCCCTCCTCCTCTGCCCGTGACGACCGCCTCTTACCCAGCAGCCACCGCAAGACGGCGGCGCCATATAAAGCCCCGCCCACTGAAAAGAGAAAGCAGAAAAAGATTACTGTAGACGAAGCTGAAGGTAAAACAACGTCCTCCCTCCTCCTCCTCTCCTCCCTCCTCCTCCTCTCCTTCAAACCCCTAGCTGTGCTGTCACTAACTAACACTGTATTGCTGTAGCAGCATTGATGCTGTTGATGCTCGCTAGGCTAGCTGTGTGTAGCTCGTCCATGTCTCCTCTCCTTCCTAACTCTAGCCTGTAGCTTTGAGATGTCTAACTGATTGATACACTGTCTCCTCTTGCATGCTGTTGAAATTATGAGCTGTGATATATTGTGATATATTGTAATATGAGGTAGCTGTGTGAGGTAACGATATGAGGTAGTGATATGAGGTAGTGATATGAGGTAGTGATATGAGGTAAGGATATGAGGTAGTGATATGAGGTAGTGATATGAGGTAGTGATATGAGGTAGTGATATGAGGTAAGGATATGAGGTAAGGATATGAGGTAAGGATATGAGGTAGTGATATGAGGTAGTGATATGAGGTAAGGATATGAGGTAAGGATATGAGGTAGCGGTATGAGGTAGTGATATGAGGTAGTGATATGAGGTAGTGATATGAGGTAAGGATATGAGGTAGCGGTATGAGGTAGCGATATGAGGTAGCGGTATGAGGTAAGGATATGAGGTAGCGGTATGAGGTAGCGGTATGAGGTAGCGATATGAGGTAGTGATATGAGGTAGCGGTATGAGGTAGTGATATGAGGTAAGGATATGAGGTAACGATATGAGGTAGTGGTATGAGGTAGCGGTATGAGGTAGCGGTATGAGGTAGCGGTATGAGGTAGTGATATGAGGTAGTGATATGAGGTAGTGATATGAGGTAAGGATATGAGGTAAGGATATGAGGTAGTGATATGAGGTAAGGATATGAGGTGCGATATGAGGTAGCGGTATGAGGTAGCGATATGAGGTAGTGATATGAGGTAGCGGTATGAGGTAGTGATATGAGGTAGATATGAAGTAGCGATATGAGGTAGCGGGTATGAGGTAACGATATGAGGTAGTGATATGAGGTAGTGATATGAGGTAGTGATATGAGGTAGCGATATGAGGTAAGGATATGAGGTAAGGATATGAGGTAGTGATATGAGGTAAGGATATGAGGTAGCGATATGAGGTAGCGGTATGAGGTAGCGATATGAGGTAGTGATATGAGGTAGCGGTATGAGGTAGTGATATGAGGTAAGGATATGAGGTAACGATATGAGGTAGTGGTATGAGGTAGCGGTATGAGGTAGCGGTATGAGGTAGCGATATGAGGTAGCGGTATGAGGTAGCGGTATGAGATAGCGATATGAGGTAAGGATATGAGGTAGATATAAAGTAGCGATATGAGGTAACGATATGAAGTAGATATGTCTAACTGATTGATACACTGTCTCCTCTTGCATTCAGTTTAAATTATGAGCTGTGATATATTGTAATATGAGGTAGCGGTATGAGGTAGCGGTATGAGGTAGCGAGTAGCGATATGAGGTAGCGATATGAGGTAGAGGTATGAGGTAGCAATATGAGGTAGCGAGTAGCGATATGGAGTAGAGGTATGAGGTAGCGAGTAGGGATATGGGGTAGCGGTATGAGGTAGCGAGTAGCGATATGGGGTAGCGGTATGAGGTAGCGAGTAGCGATATGGGGTAGCGATATGAGGTAGCGAGTGGCAATATTAGGTAGCGATATGAGGTAGCAAGTAGCGAAATGAGGTAGCGGTATGAGGTAGCAATAGGAGGTAGCGAGTAGCGATATGGGGTAGCGATATGATGCAGCGGTATGAGGTAGCGAGTAGCGGTATGAGGTAGCGATATGAGGTAGAGGTATGGGGTAGCGATATGAATTAGCGGTATGAGGTAGCGAGTAGCGGTATGAGGTAGCGGTATGAGGTAGCGAGTAGCGATATGAGGTAGCGAGTGGCAGTATTAGGTAACGATATGAGGTAGCGAGTAGCGATATGGGGTAGCGATATGAGGTAGCAAGTGGCAATATGAGGTAGCGAGTGGCAATATGAGGTAGCGGTATGAGATAGCGATATGAGGTAGCGGTATGATGTAGCGGTATGAGGTTGCAATATGAGGTAGAGGTAGCGGTATGAGGTTGCAATATGAGGTAGAGGTAGCGGTATGAGGTTGCAATATGAGGTAGCGAGTAGTGATATGGGGTAGCTCTATGAGGTAGCGAGTAGTGATATAAAGTAGCGATATGTAGTGATATGAAGTAGCTATATGTAGTGATATGAAGTAGTGATATGTAGTAGTGATATGTAGTAGTGATATGAAGTAGTGATATGAAGTAGTGATATGAAGTAGTGATATGTAGTAGTGATATGTAGTAGTGATGTAGTAGTGATATGAAGTAGTGATATGTAGTAGTGATATGTAGTAGTGATATGTTGTAGTGATATGAAGTAGTGATATGTAGTGATATGAAGTAGTGATATGTAGTGATATGAAGTAGTGATATGTAGTGATATGAAGTAGTGAGTAGTGATATGAAGTAGTGATATGTAGTAGTATGAAGTAGTGATATGAAGTAGTGATATGTAGTAGTGATATAAAGTAGTGATATGAAGTAGCTATATGTAGTGATATGAAGTAGCAATATGAAGTAGTGATATGTAGTGGTATGAAGTAGTGATATGAAGTAGTGATATGAAGTAGTGATATGTAGTGGTATGAAGTTGTGATATGTAGTGGTATGAAGTAGTGATATGTAGTGGTATGAAGTAGTGATATATAGTAGTAATATGAATTAGCTATATGTAGTGATATGAAGTAGTGATATGTAGTAGTGATATGAAGTAGTGATATGAAGTAGTGATATGAAGTAGTGATATGAAGTAGTGATATGTAGTGATATGAAGTAGTGATATGAAGTAGCTATATGTAGTGATATGAAGTAGTGATATGTAGTGATATGTAGTGGTATGAAGTAGTGATATGAAGTAGTGGTATGAAGAAGTGATATGTAGAACTAGTGATATGAAGTAGTGATATGGAGTAGCAATATGTAGTGATATGAAGTAGTGATATGAAGTAGTGATATGAAGAAGTGATATGTAGTGATATGAAGAAGTGATATGTAGAAGTCATATGAAGTAGTGATATGTAGTAGTGATATGAAGTAGTGATATGAAGTAGCAATATGTAGTGATATGTAGTGATATGAAGTAGTGATATGAAGTAGCTATATGTAGTGATATGAAGTAGTGATATGTAGTGATATGTAGTGGTATGAAGTAGTGATATGAAGTAGTGGTATGAAGAAGTGATATGTAGAGCTAGTGATATGAAGTAGTGATATGAAGTAGTGATATGGAGTAGCAATATGTAGTGATATGAAGTAGTGATATGAAGTAGTGATATGAAGAAGTGATATGTAGTGATATGAAGAAGTGATATGTAGAAGTCATATGAAGTAGTGATATGTAGTAGTGATATGAAGTAGTGATATGAAGTAGCAATATGTAGTGATATGTAGTGATATGAAGTAGTGATATGAAGTAGCTATATGTAGTGATATGAAGTAGTGATATGTAGTGATATGTAGTGGTATGAAGTAGTGATATGAAGTAGTGGTATGAAGAAGTGATATGTAGAACTAGTGATATGAAGTAGTGATATGAAGTAGTGATATGGAGTAGCAATATGTAGTGATATGAAGTAGTGATATGAAGTAGTGATATGAAGAAGTGATATGTAGTGATATGAAGAAGTGATATGTAGAAGTCATATGAAGTAGTGATATGTAGTAGTGATATGAAGTAGTGATATGAAGTAGCAATATGTAGTGATATGTAGTGATATGAAGTAGTGATATGAAGTAGCTATATGTAGTGATATGAAGTAGTGATATGTAGTGATATGTAGTGGTATGAAGTAGTGATATGAAGTAGTGGTATGAAGAAGTGATATGTAGAACTAGTGATATGAAGTAGTGATATGAAGTAGTGATATGGAGTAGCAATATGTAGTGATATGAAGTAGTGATATGAAGTAGTGATATGAAGAAGTGATATGTAGTGATATGAAGAAGTGATATGTAGAAGTCATATGAAGTAGTGATATGTAGTAGTGATATGAAGTAGTGATATGAAGTAGCAATATGTAGTGATATGTAGTGATATGAAGTAGTGATATGAAGTAGCTATATGTAGTGATATGAAGTAGTGATATGTAGTGATATGTAGTGGTATGAAGTAGTGATATGAAGTAGTGGTATGAAGAAGTGATATGTAGAACTAGTGATATGAAGTAGTGATATGAAGTAGTGATATGGAGTAGCAATATGTAGTGATATGAAGTAGTGATATGAAGAAGTGATATGTAGTGATATGAAGAAGTGATATGTAGAAGTCATATGAAGTAGTGATATGAAGTAGTGATATGAAGTAGCAATATGTAGTGATATGTAGTGATATGAAGTAGTGATATGAAGTAGCTATATGTAGTGATACAAAGTAGTGATATGAAGTAGTGATATGTAGTAGTATGAAGTAGTGATATGAAGTAGTGATATGTAGTAGTGATATAAAGTAGTGATATGAAGTAGCTATATGTAGTGATATGAAGTAGCAATATGAAGTAGTGATATGTAGTGATATGAAGTAGTGAGTAGTGATATGAAGTAGTGATATGTAGTAGTATGAAGTAGTGATATGAAGTAGTGATATGTAGTAGTGATATAAAGTAGTGATATGAAGTAGCTATATGTAGTGATATGAAGTAGCAATATGAAGTAGTGATATGTAGTGGTATGAAGTAGTGATATGAAGTAGTGATATGAAGTAGTGATATGTAGTGGTATGAAGTTGTGATATGTAGTGGTATGAAGTAGTGATATGTAGTGGTATGAAGTAGTGATATATAGTAGTAATATGAATTAGCTATATGTAGTGATATGAAGTAGTGATATGTAGTAGTGATATGAAGTAGTGATATGAAGTAGTGATATGAAGTAGTGATATGAAGTAGTGATATGTAGTGATATGAAGTAGTGATATGAAGTAGCTATATGTAGTGATATGAAGTAGTGATATGTAGTGATATGTAGTGGTATGAAGTAGTGATATGAAGTAGTGGTATGAAGAAGTGATATGTAGAACTAGTGATATGAAGTAGTGATATGGAGTAGCAATATGTAGTGATATGAAGTAGTGATATGAAGTAGTGAAATGAAGAAGTGATATGTAGTGATATGAAGAAGTGATATGTAGAAGTCATATGAAGTAGTGATATGTAGTAGTGATATGAAGTAGTGATATGAAGTAGCAATATGTAGTGATATGTAGTGATATGAAGTAGTGATATGAAGTAGCTATATGTAGTGATATGAAGTAGTGATATGTAGTGATATGTAGTGGTATGAAGTAGTGATATGAAGTAGTGGTATGAAGAAGTGATATGTAGAGCTAGTGATATGAAGTAGTGATATGAAGTAGTGATATGGAGTAGCAATATGTAGTGATATGAAGTAGTGATATGAAGTAGTGATATGAAGAAGTGATATGTAGTGATATGAAGAAGTGATATGTAGAAGTCATATGAAGTAGTGATATGTAGTAGTGATATGAAGTAGTGATATGAAGTAGCAATATGTAGTGATATGTAGTGATATGAAGTAGTGATATGAAGTAGCTATATGTAGTGATATGAAGTAGTGATATGTAGTGATATGTAGTGGTATGAAGTAGTGATATGAAGTAGTGGTATGAAGAAGTGATATGTAGAACTAGTGATATGAAGTAGTGATATGAAGTAGTGATATGGAGTAGCAATATGTAGTGATATGAAGTAGTGATATGAAGTAGTGATATGAAGAAGTGATATGTAGTGATATGAAGAAGTGATATGTAGAAGTCATATGAAGTAGTGATATGTAGTAGTGATATGAAGTAGTGATATGAAGTAGCAATATGTAGTGATATGTAGTGATATGAAGTAGTGATATGAAGTAGCTATATGTAGTGATATGAAGTAGTGATATGTAGTGATATGTAGTGGTATGAAGTAGTGATATGAAGTAGTGGTATGAAGAAGTGATATGTAGAACTAGTGATATGAAGTAGTGATATGAAGTAGTGATATGGAGTAGCAATATGTAGTGATATGAAGTAGTGATATGAAGTAGTGATATGAAGAAGTGATATGTAGTGATATGAAGAAGTGATATGTAGAAGTCATATGAAGTAGTGATATGTAGTAGTGATATGAAGTAGTGATATGAAGTAGCAATATGTAGTGATATGTAGTGATATGAAGTAGTGATATGAAGTAGCTATATGTAGTGATATGAAGTAGTGATATGTAGTGATATGTAGTGGTATGAAGTAGTGATATGAAGTAGTGGTATGAAGAAGTGATATGTAGAACTAGTGATATGAAGTAGTGATATGAAGTAGTGATATGGAGTAGCAATATGTAGTGATATGAAGTAGTGATATGAAGAAGTGATATGTAGTGATATGAAGAAGTGATATGTAGAAGTCATATGAAGTAGTGATATGAAGTAGTGATATGAAGTAGCAATATGTAGTGATATGTAGTGATATGAAGTAGTGATATGAAGTAGCTATATGTAGTGATACAAAGTAGTGATATGAAGTAGTGATATGTAGTAGTATGAAGTAGTGATATGAAGTAGTGATATGTAGTAGTGATATAAAGTAGTGATATGAAGTAGCTATATGTAGTGATATGAAGTAGCAATATGAAGTAGTGATATGTAGTGGTATGAAGTAGTGATATGAAGTAGTGATATGAAGTAGTGATATGTAGTGGTATGAAGTTGTGATATGTAGTGGTATGAAGTAGTGATATGTAGTGAGTGCAGAAGTAGTGATATATAGTAGTAATATGAATTAGCTATATGTAGTGATATGAAGTAGTGATATGTAGTAGTGATATGAAGTAGTGATATGTAGTGATATGAAGTAGTGATATGAAGTAGTGATATGAAGTAGTGATATGTAGTGATATGAAGTAGTGATATGAAGTAGCTATATGTAGTGATATGAAGTAGTGATATGTAGTGATATGTAGTGGTATGAAGTAGTGATATGAAGTAGTGGTATGAAGAAGTGATATGTAGAACTAGTGATATGAAGTAGTGATATGAAGTAGTGATATGGAGTAGCAATATGTAGTGATATGAAGTAGTGATATGAAGTAGTGATATGAAGAAGTGATATGTAGTGATATGAAGAAGTGATATGTAGAAGTCATATGAAGTAGTGATATGTAGTAGTGATATGAAGTAGTGATATGAAGTAGCAATATGTAGTGATATGTAGTGATATGAAGTAGTGATATGAAGTAGCTATATGTAGTGATATGAAGTAGTGATATGTAGTGATATGTAGTGGTATGAAGTAGTGATATGAAGTAGTGGTATGAAGAAGTGATATGTAGAACTAGTGATATGAAGTAGTGATATGAAGTAGTGATATGGAGTAGCAATATGTAGTGATATGAAGTAGTGATATGAAGTAGTGATATGAAGAAGTGATATGTAGTGATATGAAGAAGTGATATGTAGAAGTCATATGAAGTAGTGATATGTAGTAGTGATATGAAGTAGTGATATGAAGTAGCAATATGTAGTGATATGTAGTGATATGAAGTAGTGATATGAAGTAGCTATATGTAGTGATATGAAGTAGTGATATGTAGTGATATGTAGTGGTATGAAGTAGTGATATGAAGTAGTGGTATGAAGAAGTGATATGTAGAACTAGTGATATGAAGTAGTGATATGAAGTAGTGATATGGAGTAGCAATATGTAGTGATATGAAGTAGTGATATGAAGTAGTGATATGAAGAAGTGATATGTAGTGATATGAAGAAGTGATATGTAGAAGTCATATGAAGTAGTGATATGTAGTAGTGATATGAAGTAGTGATATGAAGTAGCAATATGTAGTGATATGTAGTGATATGAAGTAGTGATATGAAGTAGCTATATGTAGTGATATGAAGTAGTGATATGTAGTGATATGTAGTGGTATGAAGTAGTGATATGAAGTAGTGGTATGAAGAAGTGATATGTAGAACTAGTGATATGAAGTAGTGATATGAAGTAGTGATATGGAGTAGCAATATGTAGTGATATGAAGTAGTGATATGAAGTAGTGATATGAAGAAGTGATATGTAGTGATATGAAGAAGTGATATGTAGAAGTCATATGAAGTAGTGATATGTAGTAGTGATATGAAGTAGTGATATGAAGTAGCAATATGTAGTGATATGTAGTGATATGAAGTAGTGATATGAAGTAGCTATATGTAGTGATATGAAGTAGTGATATGTAGTGATATGTAGTGGTATGAAGTAGTGATATGAAGTAGTGGTATGAAGAAGTGATATGTAGAACTAGTGATATGAAGTAGTGATATGAAGTAGTGATATGGAGTAGCAATATGTAGTGATATGAAGTAGTGATATGAAGAAGTGATATGTAGTGATATGAAGAAGTGATATGTAGAAGTCATATGAAGTAGTGATATGAAGTAGTGATATGAAGTAGCAATATGTAGTGATATGTAGTGATATGAAGTAGTGATATGAAGTAGCTATATGTAGTGATACAAAGTAGTGATATGAAGTAGTGATATGTAGTAGTATGAAGTAGTGATATGAAGTAGTGATATGTAGTAGTGATATAAAGTAGTGATATGAAGTAGCTATATGTAGTGATATGAAGTAGCAATATGAAGTAGTGATATGTAGTGATATGAAGTAGTGAGTAGTGATATGAAGTAGTGATATGTAGTAGTATGAAGTAGTGATATGAAGTAGTGATATGTAGTAGTGATATAAAGTAGTGATATGAAGTAGCTATATGTAGTGATATGAAGTAGCAATATGAAGTAGTGATATGTAGTGGTATGAAGTAGTGATATGAAGTAGTGATATGAAGTAGTGATATGTAGTGGTATGAAGTTGTGATATGTAGTGGTATGAAGTAGTGATATGTAGTGGTATGAAGTAGTGATATATAGTAGTAATATGAATTAGCTATATGTAGTGATATGAAGTAGTGATATGTAGTAGTGATATGAAGTAGTGATATGAAGTAGTGATATGAAGTAGTGATATGAAGTAGTGATATGTAGTGATATGAAGTAGTGATATGAAGTAGCTATATGTAGTGATATGAAGTAGTGATATGTAGTGATATGTAGTGGTATGAAGTAGTGATATGAAGTAGTGGTATGAAGAAGTGATATGTAGAACTAGTGATATGAAGTAGTGATATGGAGTAGCAATATGTAGTGATATGAAGTAGTGATATGAAGTAGTGAAATGAAGAAGTGATATGTAGTGATATGAAGAAGTGATATGTAGAAGTCATATGAAGTAGTGATATGTAGTAGTGATATGAAGTAGTGATATGAAGTAGCAATATGTAGTGATATGTAGTGATATGAAGTAGTGATATGAAGTAGCTATATGTAGTGATATGAAGTAGTGATATGTAGTGATATGTAGTGGTATGAAGTAGTGATATGAAGTAGTGGTATGAAGAAGTGATATGTAGAGCTAGTGATATGAAGTAGTGATATGAAGTAGTGATATGGAGTAGCAATATGTAGTGATATGAAGTAGTGATATGAAGTAGTGATATGAAGAAGTGATATGTAGTGATATGAAGAAGTGATATGTAGAAGTCATATGAAGTAGTGATATGTAGTAGTGATATGAAGTAGTGATATGAAGTAGCAATATGTAGTGATATGTAGTGATATGAAGTAGTGATATGAAGTAGCTATATGTAGTGATATGAAGTAGTGATATGTAGTGATATGTAGTGGTATGAAGTAGTGATATGAAGTAGTGGTATGAAGAAGTGATATGTAGAACTAGTGATATGAAGTAGTGATATGAAGTAGTGATATGGAGTAGCAATATGTAGTGATATGAAGTAGTGATATGAAGTAGTGATATGAAGAAGTGATATGTAGTGATATGAAGAAGTGATATGTAGAAGTCATATGAAGTAGTGATATGTAGTAGTGATATGAAGTAGTGATATGAAGTAGCAATATGTAGTGATATGTAGTGATATGAAGTAGTGATATGAAGTAGCTATATGTAGTGATATGAAGTAGTGATATGTAGTGATATGTAGTGGTATGAAGTAGTGATATGAAGTAGTGGTATGAAGAAGTGATATGTAGAACTAGTGATATGAAGTAGTGATATGAAGTAGTGATATGGAGTAGCAATATGTAGTGATATGAAGTAGTGATATGAAGTAGTGATATGAAGAAGTGATATGTAGTGATATGAAGAAGTGATATGTAGAAGTCATATGAAGTAGTGATATGTAGTAGTGATATGAAGTAGTGATATGAAGTAGCAATATGTAGTGATATGTAGTGATATGAAGTAGTGATATGAAGTAGCTATATGTAGTGATATGAAGTAGTGATATGTAGTGATATGTAGTGGTATGAAGTAGTGATATGAAGTAGTGGTATGAAGAAGTGATATGTAGAACTAGTGATATGAAGTAGTGATATGAAGTAGTGATATGGAGTAGCAATATGTAGTGATATGAAGTAGTGATATGAAGAAGTGATATGTAGTGATATGAAGAAGTGATATGTAGAAGTCATATGAAGTAGTGATATGAAGTAGTGATATGAAGTAGCAATATGTAGTGATATGTAGTGATATGAAGTAGTGATATGAAGTAGCTATATGTAGTGATACAAAGTAGTGATATGAAGTAGTGATATGTAGTAGTATGAAGTAGTGATATGAAGTAGTGATATGTAGTAGTGATATAAAGTAGTGATATGAAGTAGCTATATGTAGTGATATGAAGTAGCAATATGAAGTAGTGATATGTAGTGGTATGAAGTAGTGATATGAAGTAGTGATATGAAGTAGTGATATGTAGTGGTATGAAGTTGTGATATGTAGTGGTATGAAGTAGTGATATGTAGTGGTACGAAGTAGTGATATATAGTAGTAATATGAATTAGCTATATGTAGTGATATGAAGTAGTGATATGTAGTAGTGATATGAAGTAGTGATATGTAGTGATATGAAGTAGTGATATGAAGTAGTGATATGAAGTAGTGATATGTAGTGATATGAAGTAGTGATATGAAGTAGCTATATGTAGTGATATGAAGTAGTGATATGTAGTGATATGTAGTGGTATGAAGTAGTGATATGAAGTAGTGGTATGAAGAAGTGATATGTAGAACTAGTGATATGAAGTAGTGATATGAAGTAGTGATATGGAGTAGCAATATGTAGTGATATGAAGTAGTGATATGAAGTAGTGATATGAAGAAGTGATATGTAGTGATATGAAGAAGTGATATGTAGAAGTCATATGAAGTAGTGATATGTAGTAGTGATATGAAGTAGTGATATGAAGTAGCAATATGTAGTGATATGTAGTGATATGAAGTAGTGATATGAAGTAGCTATATGTAGTGATATGAAGTAGTGATATGTAGTGATATGTAGTGGTATGAAGTAGTGATATGAAGTAGTGGTATGAAGAAGTGATATGTAGAACTAGTGATATGAAGTAGTGATATGAAGTAGTGATATGGAGTAGCAATATGTAGTGATATGAAGTAGTGATATGAAGTAGTGATATGAAGAAGTGATATGTAGTGATATGAAGAAGTGATATGTAGAAGTCATATGAAGTAGTGATATGTAGTAGTGATATGAAGTAGTGATATGAAGTAGCAATATGTAGTGATATGTAGTGATATGAAGTAGTGATATGAAGTAGCTATATGTAGTGATATGAAGTAGTGATATG
>NC_088231.1:24050363-24071448 GCF_036934945.1 Oncorhynchus masou masou
AATTATTCAAGCCCCCTTAAGTTAATACTTTGTAGGGCCACCTTTTGCTGCGATTACAGCTGTAAGTCGCTTGGGCTATGTCTCTATCAGTTTTGCACATCGAGAGACTGAGCCGTGGGAGATGGGGGAGGGTCTGAGCCGGGGTGGTGGGGGAGGGTCTGAGCCGTGGGTGGTGGGGGAGGGTCTGAGCCGTGGGTGGTGGGGGAGGGTCTGAGCCGTGGGTGGTGGGGGAGGGTCTGAGCCGTGGGTGGTGGGGGAGGGTCTGGTTACAGAGGTGGGGTCGTCACTCAGACATCATGTTAATCCCTGTTACTGCACACAGAGGGAGTCCGTGCAACTTGTTATGTGACTAGTTAAGCATATTTTGTTCTCCTGAACTGATTCTGGCATCAACATATTGTTACTTATTGACTCAAGACATTTCAGATTTTCATTTTTAATTAATTCGTAAAAAAAAAAAAAAAATGTAGTTAAACGTCATTCCACTTTGACATTATGGGATGTTGTGATGTCATATTGGGGCGGCAGTGTAGCCTAGTGGTTAGAGCATTGGACTAGTTGGACTAGTAACCGAAAGGTTGCAAGTTCAAATCCCCGAGCTGACAAGGTACAAAAAAAATCTGTCGTTCTGCCCCTGAACAGGCAGTTAACCCACTGTTCCTAGGCCGTCATTGAAAATAAGAATTTGTTCTTAACTGACTTGTCTGGTTAAATAAAGGTTAAAAAAAAAATAATAATAATAATAATATTGTGTGTAGACCAGTGACAAAAACAACATCTCAATTTAATCCATTTTAAAAATCAGGCTGCAACACAACACAGCATGTGGGAAAACGGTCGTTGGGTCTGAATCCTTACTGAAGGATCTGTTTCTGCACGTGACTCTGGCTGTTAGGAGGCGTAGCCTCTTATAATCTGAACCAATCACCATCAGAGATGCTCCACCGACACAACCACATTGACGGTCTGTGTTCAGAGATGCTCAACCGACACAACCACATTGACGGTCTGTGTTCAGAGATGCTCCACCGACACAACCACATTGACGGTCTGTGTTCAGAGATGCTCAACCGACACAAACACATTGACGGTCTGTGTTCAGAGATGCTCAACCGACACAACCACATTGACGGTCTGTGTTCAGAGATGCTCAACCGACACAAACACATTGATGGTCTGTGTTCAGAGATGCTCAACCGACACAAACACATTGACGGTCTGTGTTCAGAGATGCTCAACCGACACAACCACATTGATGGTCTGTGTTCAGAGATGCTCAACCGACACAAACACATTGACGGTCTGTGTTCAGAGATGCTCAACCGACACAAACACATTGACGGTCTGTGTTCAGAGATGCTCAACCGACACAAACACATTGACGGTCTGTGTTCAGAGATGCTCAACCGACACAAACACATTGACGGTCTGTGTTCAGAGATGCTCAACCGACACAACCACATTGACGGTCTGTGTTCAGAGATGCTCAACCGACACAAACACATTGATGGTCTGTGTTACACTCAGATGGTACTGGGGTTTATTAGGATCATTATCTGTTTCTATAGCAGCAGCTACTCTTCCTGGGGTTTATTAGGATCATTATCTGTTTCTATAGCAGCAGCTACTCTTCCTGGGGTTTATTAGGATCATTATCTGTTTCTATAGCAGCAGCTACTCTTCCTGTGGTTTATTAGGATCATTATCTGTTTCTATAGCAGCAGCTACTCTTCCTGGGGTTTATTAGGATCATTATCTGTTTCTATAGCAGCAGCTACTCTTCCTGGGGTTTATTAGGATCATTATCTGTTTCTATAGCAGCAGCTACTCTTCCTGGGGTTTATTAGGATCATTATCTGTTTCTATAGCAGCAGCTACTCTTCCTGGGGTTTATTAGGATCATTATCTGTTTCTATAGCAGCAGCTACTCTTCCTGGGGTTTATTAGGGTCATTATCTGTTTCTATAGCAGCAGCTACTCTTCCTGGAGTTTATTCATATCATTATCTGTTTCTACAGCAGCAGCTACTCTTCCTGGGGTTTATTAGGATCATTATCTGTTTCTATAGCAGCAGCTACTCTTCCTGGGGTTTATTGGTATCATTATCTGTTTCTATAGCAGCAGCTTCTCTTCCTGGGGTTTATTAGGATCATTATCTGTTTCTATAGCAGCAGCTACTCTTCCTGGGGTTTATTAGGATCAGTATCTGTTTCTATAGCAGCAGCTTCTCTTCCTGGGGTTTATTAGGATCATTATCTGTTTCTATAGCAGCAGCTACTCTTCCTGGGGTTTATTGGTATCATTATCTGTTTCTATAGCAGCAGCTACTCTTCCTGGGGTTTATTGGTATCATTATCTGTTTCTATAGCAGCAGCTTCTCTTCCTGGGGTTTATTAGGATAATTATCTGTTTCTTTAGCAGCAGCTACTCTTCCTGGGGTTTATTAGGATCATTATCTGTTTCTATAGCAGCAGCTACTCTTCCTGGGGTTTATTAGGATCATTATCTGTTTCTATAGCAGCAGCTACTCTTCCTGGGGTTTATTAGGATCATTATCTGTTTCTATAGCAGCAGCTACTCTTCCTGGGGTTTATTAGGATCATTATCTGTTTCTACAGCAGCAGCTACTCTTCCTGGTGTTCATTAGGATCATTATCTGTTTCTATAGCAGCAGCTACTCTTCCTGGGGTTTATTAGGATCATTATCTGTTTCTACAGCAGCAGCTACTCTTCCTGGTGTTTATTAGGATCATTATCTGTTTCTATAGCAGCAGCTACTCTTCCTGGGGTTTATTAGGATCATTATCTGTTTCTATAGCAGCAGCTACTCTTCCTGGGGTTTATTGGTATCATTATCTGTTTCTATAGCAGCAGCTTCTCTTCCTGGGGTTTATTAGGATCATTATCTGTTTCTTTAGCAGCAGCTACTCTTCCTGGGGTTTATTAGGATCATTATCTGTTTCTATAGCAGCAGCTACTCTTCCTGGGGTTTATTAGGATCATTATCTGTTTCTATAGCAGCAGCTACTCTTCCTGGGGTTTATTAGGATCATTATCTGTTTCTATAGCAGCAGCTACTCTTCCTGGGGTTTATTAGGATCATTATCTGTTTCTATAGCAGCAGCTACTCTTCCTGGGGTTTATTGGTATCATTATCTGTTTCTATAGCAGCAGCTTCTCTTCCTGGGGTTTATTAGGATCATTATCTGTTTCTTTAGCAGCAGCTACTCTTCCTGGGGTTTATTAGGATCATTATCTGTTTCTATAGCAGCAGCTACTCTTCCTGGGGTTTATTAGGATCATTATCTGTTTCTATAGCAGCAGCTTCTCTTCCTGGGGTTTATTAGGATCATTATCTGTTTCTTTAGCAGCAGCTACTCTTCCTGAGGTTTATTGGGATCATTATCTGTTTCTATAGCAGCAGCTACTCTTCCTGAGGTTTATTAGGATCATTATCTGTTTCTATAGCAGCAGCTACTCTTCCTGGGGTTTATTAGGATCATTATCTGTTTCTAGGCAGGTTTTCTAGGCCCTTCTTTGCAGCACCTGACCATATGACTGGACAATAATCAGAGTTGAGATCAAAATAAAGCCTGCAGGACTTGCTTTATGGAGTCAGCAACAAGCAAGAAGCAAAGCCTCTCTTTAACAGAGGTCTGTAGTGGAACGTTTTCTTCTTGGTAAACAAAACCGTTGATCAAGAATAACCCCCTGGCACAGACGTCAGTTTAAAGTATAGTTTATCATAGAGGGACTATAGATCTGTCTCCGTCCCACAATTAAATCATAGAGGGACTATAGATCTGTCTCCGTCCCACAATTATATAATTAAATCATAGGGGGACTATAGATCTGTCTCCGTCCCACAATTAAATAATTAAATCATAGGGCGACTATAGATCTGTCTCCGTCCCACAATTATATAATTAAATCATAGGGGGACTATAGATCTGTCTCCGTCCCACAATTATATAATTAAATCATAGGGGGACTATAGATCTGTCTCCGTCCCACAATTAAATAATTAAATCATAGGGGGACTGTAGATCTGTCTCTGTCCCACAATTATATAATTAAATCATAGGGGGACTATAGATCTGTCTCCGTCCCACAATTATATAATTAAATCATAGAGGGACTATAGATCTGTCTCTGTCCCACAATTATATAATTAAATCATAGAGGGACTATAGATCTGTCTCCGTCCCACAATTATATAATTAAATCATAGAGGGACTATAGATCTGTCTCTGTCCCACAATTATATAATTAAATCATAGAGGGACTATAGATCTGTCTCCGTCCCACAATTATATAATTAAATCATAGAGGGACTATAGATCTGTCTCTGTCCCACAATTATATAATTAAATCATAGAGGGACTATAGATCTGTCTCCGTCCCACAATTAAATAATTAAATCATAGAGGGACTATAGATCTGTCTCTGTCCCACAATTATATAATTAAATCATAGGGGGACTATAGATCTGTCTCCGTCCCACAATTATATAATTAAATCATAGAGGGACTATAGATCTGTCTCCGTCCCACAATTATATAATTAAATCATAGAGGGACTATAGATCTGTCTCCGTCCCACAATTATATAATTAAATCATAGGGGGACTATAGATCTGTCTCCGTCCCACAATTATATAATTAAATCATAGAGGGACTATAGATCTGTCTCCGTCCCACAATTAAATCATAGGGGGACTATAGATCTATCTCTGTCCCACAATTAAATCATAGGGGGACTATAGATCTATCTCTGTCCCACAATTATATAATTAAATCATAGGGGGACTATAGATCTGTCTCTGTCCCACAATTATATAATTAAATCATAGAGGGACTATATATCTATCTCTGTCCCACAATTATATAATTAAATCATAGGGGGACTATAGATCTGTCTCTGTCCCACAATTATATAATTAAATCATAGAGGGACTATATATCTATCTCTGTCCCACAATTAAATCATAAAGGGACTATAGATCTATCTCCATCCCACAATTAAATCATAGAGGGACTATAGATCTGTCTCCGTCCCACAATTAAATAATTAAATCATAGAGGGACTATAGATCTATCTCCGTCCCACAATTAAATCATAGGGGGACTATAGATCTATCTCCGTCCCACAATTAAATCATAGGGGGACTATAGATCTGTCTCCGTCCCACAATTAAATAATTAAATCATAGAGGGACTATAGATCTATCTCCGTCCCACAATTAAATAATGAAATCATAGAGGGACTATAGATCTGTCTCCGTCCCACAATTAAATAATTAAATCATAGAGGGACTATAGATCTGTCTCCGTCCCACAATTAAATAATTAAATCATAGAGGGACTATAGATCTGTCTCCGTCCCACAATTAAATAATTAAATCATAGAGGGACTATAGATCTGTCTCCGTCCCACAATTAAATAATTAAATCATAGAGGGACTATAGATCTATCTCTGTCCCACAATTAAATCATAGAGGGACTATAGATCTATCTCCGTCCCACAATTAAATCATAGGGGGACTATAGCTCTATCTCTGTCCCACAATTAAATAATTAAATCATAGAGGGACTATAGATCTATCTCCGTCCCACAATTAAATAATTAAATCATAGAGGGACTATAGATCTGTCTCCGTCCCACAATTAAATAATTAAATCATAGAGGGACTATAGATCTATCTCTGTCCCACAATTAAATAATTAAATCATAGGGGGACTATAGATCTATCTCCGTCCCACAATTAAATCATAGGGGGACTATAGATCTATCTCTGTCCCACAATTAAATCATAGGGGGACTATAGATCTATCTCTGTCCCACAATTAAATCATAGAGGGACTATAGATCTATCTCCGTCCCACAATTAAATCATAGAGGGACTATAGATCTGTCTCCGTCCCACAATTAAATAATTAAATCATAGAGGGACTATAGATCTATCTCCATCCCACAATTAAATAATTAAATCATAGAGGGACTATAGATCTATCTCCGTCCCACAATTAAATAATTAAATCATAGAGGGACTATAGATCTATCTCCGTCCCACAATTAAATAATTAAATCATAGAGGGACTATAGATCTATCTCCGTCCCACAATTAAATAATTAAATCATAGAGGGACTATAGATCTATCTCCGTCCCACAATTAAATCATAGGGGGACTATAGATCTATCTCCGTCCCACAATTATATAATTAAATCATAGAGGGACTATAGATCTATCTCCGTCCCACAATTAAATAATTAAATCATAGAGGGACTATAGATCTGTCTCCGTCCCACAATTAAATAATTAAATCATAGAGGGACTATAGATCTGTCTCCGTCCCACAATTAAATAATTAAATCATAGAGGGACTATAGATCTGTCTCCGTCCCACAATTAAATAATTAAATCATAGAGGGACTATAGATCTATCTCTGTCCCACAATTAAATCATAGAGGGACTATAGATCTATCTCCGTCCCACAATTAAATCATAGGGGGACTATAGCTCTATCTCTGTCCCACAATTAAATAATTAAATCATAGAGGGACTATAGATCTATCTCCGTCCCACAATTAAATAATTAAATCATAGAGGGACTATAGATCTGTCTCCGTCCCACAATTAAATAATTAAATCATAGAGGGACTATAGATCTATCTCCGTCCCACAATTAAATAATTAAATCATAGAGGGACTATAGATCTATCTCTGTCCCACAATTAAATAATTAAATCATAGGGGGACTATAGATCTATCTCCGTCCCACAATTAAATCATAGGGGGACTATAGATCTATCTCTGTCCCACAATTAAATCATAGGGGGACTATAGATCTATCTCTGTCCCACAATTAAATCATAGAGGGACTATAGATCTATCTCCGTCCCACAATTAAATCATAGAGAGACTATAGATCTGTCTCCGTCCCACAATTAAATAATTAAATCATAGAGGGACTATAGATCTATCTCCATCCCACAATTAAATAATTAAATCATAGAGGGACTATAGATCTATCTCCGTCCCACAATTAAATAATTAAATCATAGAGGGACTATAGATCTATCTCCGTCCCACAATTAAATAATTAAATCATAGAGGGACTATAGATCTATCTCCGTCCCACAATTAAATAATTAAATCATAGAGGGACTATAGATCTATCTCCGTCCCACAATTAAATCATAGGGGGACTATAGATCTATCTCCGTCCCACAATTATATAATTAAATCATAGAGGGACTATAGATCTATCTCCGTCCCACAATTAAATAATTAAATCATAGAGGGACTATAGATCTATCTCCGTCCCACAATTAAATAATTAAATCATAGGGGGACTATAGATCTATCTCCGTCCCACAATTATATAATTAAATCATAGAGGGACTATAGATCTGTCTCTGTCCCACAATTAAATAATTAAATCATAGAGGGACTATAGATCTATCTCCGTCCCACAATTAAATAATTAAATCATAGAGGGACTATAGATCTATCTCCGTCCCACAATTAAATCATAGAGGGACTATAGATCTGTCTCCGTCCCACAATTAAATAATTAAATCATAGAGGGACTATAGATCTATCTCTGTCCCACAATTAAATAATTAAATCATAGAGGGACTATAGATCTATCTCTGTCCCACAATTAAATCATAGGGGGACTATAGATCTGTCTCCGTCCCACAATTAAATAAAATAATTAAATCATAGAGGGACTATAGATCTATCTCCGTCCCACAATTAAATAATTAAATCATAGAGGGACTATAGATCTATCTCCGTCCCACAATTAAATCATAGAGGGACTATAGATCTGTCTCCGTCCCACAATTAAATAATTAAATCATAGAGGGACTATAGATCAATCTCTGTCCCACAATTAAATAATTCAATCATAGAGGGACTATAGATCTATCTCCGTCCCACAATTAAATCATAGAGGGACTATAGATCTGTCTCCGTCCCACAATTAAATAATTAAATCATAGAGGGACTATATATCTATCTCTGTCCCACAATTAAATAATTCAATCATAGAGGGACTATAGATCTGTCTCCATCTCACAATTAAATCATAGAGGGACTATAGATCTATCTCCGTCCCACAATTATATAATTAAATCATAGAGGGACTATAGATCTATCTCCGTCCCACAATTATATAATTAAATCATAGAGGGACTATAGATCTATCTCCGTCCCACAATTAAATAATTCAATCATAGAGGGACTATAGATCTATCTCCGTCCCACAATTAAATAATTAAATCATAGAGGGACTATAGATCTATCTCCGTCCCACAATTAAATAATTAAATCATAGAGGGACTATAGATCTGTCTCTGTCCCACAATTAAATAATTAAATCATAGAGGGACTATAGATCTATCTCCGTCCCACAATTAAATAATTCAATCATAGAGGGACTATAGATCTATCTCCGTCCCACAATTAAATAATTAAATCATAGAGGGACTATAGATCTATCTCCGTCCCACAATTAAATAATTCAATCATAGAGGGACTATAGATCTATCTCCGTCCCACAATTAAATAATTAAATCATAGGGGGACTATAGATCTGCATCATCCTGGGGGACTATAGAGCTGCATCATCCTGGGGGACTATAGAGCTGCATCATCCTGGGGGACTATAGATCTGCATCATCCTGGGGGACTATAGAGCTGCATCATCCTGGGGGACTATAGAGCTGCATCATCCTGGGGGACTATAGAGCTGCATCATCCTGGGGGACTATAGAGCTGCATCATCCTGGGGGACTATAGAGCTGCATCATCCTGGGGGACTATGGAGCTGCATCATCCTGGGGGACTATAGAGCTGCATCATCCTGGGGGACTATAGATCTGCATCATCCTGGGGGACTATAGAGCTGCATCATCCTGGGGGACTATAGATCTGCATCATCCTGGGGGACTATAGATCTGCATCATCCTGGGGGACTATAGAGCTGCATCATCCTGGGAGACTATAGAGCTGCATCACCCTGGGGGACTATAGAGCTGCATCACCCTGGGGGACTATAGAGCTGCATCATCCTGGGGGACTATAGAGCTGCATCACCCTGGGGGACTATAGATCTGCATCATCCTGGGGGACTATAGAGCTGCATCATCCTGGGGGACTATAGAGCTGCGTCATCCTGGGGGACTATAGATCTGCATCATCCTGGATAGAGCTGCATCATCCTGGATAGAGCTGCATCATCCTGGGGGACTATAGAGCTGCATCATCCTGGGGGGCTATAGAGCTGCGTCATCCTGGGGGACTATAGAGCTGCATCATCCTGGGGGACTATAGAGCTGCATCATCCTGGGGGACTATAGATCTGCATCATCCTGGATAGAGCTGCATCATCCTGGATAGAGCTGCATCATCCTGGGGGACTATAGAGCTGCATCATCCTGGGGGGCTATAGAGCTGCATCATCCTGGGAGACTATAGAGCTGCATCATCCTGGGGGACTATAGAGCTGCATCATCCTGGGGGACTATAGAGCTACATCATCCTGGGGGACTATAGAGCTGCATCATCCTGGGGGACTAGCGATGCATCATCCTGGGGGACTATAGAGCTACATCAGCCTGGGGGATATAGAGCTGCATCATCCTGGGGGACTATAGAGCTGCATCATCCTGGGGGACTATAGAGCTACATCATCCTGGGGGACTATAGAGCAGCATCATCCTGGGGGACTATAGAGCTACATCATCCTGGGGGACTATAGAGCTGCATCATCCTGGGGGACTATAGAGCTGCATCATCCTGGGGGACTATAGAGCTGCATCATCCTGGATAGAGCTGCATCATCCTGTGGGACTATAGAGCTGCATCATCCTGGGGGACTATAGAGCTGCATCATCCTGGGGGACTATAGAGCTGCATCATCCTGGGGGACTATAGAGCTGCATCATCCTGGGGGACTATAGAGCTGCATCATCCTGGGGGACTATAGATCTGCATCATCCTGGGGGACTATAGAGCTGCGTCATCCTGGGGGACTATAGAGCTGCATCATCCTGGGGGACTATAGAGCTGCATCATCCTGGATAGAGCTGCATCATCCTGTGGGACTATAGAGCTGCATCATCCTGGGGGACTATAGAGCTGCATCATCCTGGGGGACTATAGATCTGCATCATCCTGGGGGACTATAGAGCTGCATCATCCTGGGGGACTATAGAGCTGCATCACCCTGGGGGACTATAGAGCTGCATCATCCTGGGGGACTATAGAGCAGCATCATCCTGGGGGACTATAGAGCTGCATCATCCTGGGGGACTATAGAGCTGCATCATCCTGGGGGACTATAGATCTGCGTCATCCTGGGGGACTATAGATCTGCATCATCCTGGGGGACTATAGAGCAGCATCATCCTGGGGGACTATAGAGCTGCATCATCCTGGGGGACTATAGAGCTGCATCATCCTGGGAGACTATAGAGCTGCATCATCCTGGGGGACTATAGAGCTGCATCATCCTGGGGGACTATAGATCTGCATCATCCTGGGGACTATAGATCTGCATCATCCTGGGGGACTATAGATCTGCATCATCCTGGGGGACTATAGAGCTCCATCATCCTGGGGGACTATAGATCTGCATCATCCTGGGGGACTATAGAGCTGCATCATCCTGGGGGACTATAGATCTGCATCATCCTGGGGGACTATAGATCTGCATCATCCTGGGGGACTATAGATCTGCATCATCCTGGATAGAGCTGCATCATCCTGGGGGACTATAGATCTGCATCATCCTGGGGGACTATAGATCTGCATCATCCTGGATAGATCTGCATCATCCTGGGGACTATAGATCTGCATCATCCTGGGGGACTATAGATCTGCATCATCCTGGGGGACTATAGAGCTCCATCATCCTGGGGGACTATAGATCTGCATCATCCTGGGGGACTATAGAGCTGCATCATCCTGGGGGACTATAGATCTGCATCATCCTGGGGGACTATAGATCTGCATCATCCTGGATAGAGCTGCATCATCCTGGGGGACTATAGAGCTGCATCATCCCGGGGGACTATAGAGCTGCATCATCCTGGGGGACTATAGAGCTGCATCATCCTGGGGGACTATAGAGCTGCATCATCCCGGGGGACTATAGAGCTGCATCATCCTGGGGGACTATAGAGCTGCATCATCCTGGGGGACTATAGAGCTGCATCATCCTGGGGGACTATAGATCTACATCATCCTGGGGGACTATAGAGCTGCATCATCCTGGGGGACTATAGAGCTGCATCATCCTGGGGGACTATAGATCTGCATCATCCTGGATAGAGCTGCATCATCCTGGATAGAGCTGCATTATCCTGGGGGAAGGCATGTTACTGTTGCCTTGTTTGGATTTACATTTGGTTGTCAATTAACGTGAATTCAACAAACAAAAAAAGGTCACCATGTAAACTGGATGAAAAAAAGACAACATCCCCTCATGTTGACTGACTTTTTCTGCATCCTATCAGTTTTCCACATCTTCACGTCAATGTTTTGTGTTGAAACAACGTTGATTCACCCGGTTTTTAGCCCAGTTGGATTAAGAAGGCGCCATTGACAAAGAAGACAGTAGGCAATGTCAGTATATATCCCTGTCTCGCTGTGGAATCAGAATGAGTAGAACAGGCATCTCTGTGGTCTAAGGCAGGGGCGGACTGGCCTTCTGGCATTTCTGGCAAATGCCAGATGGGCTGGTCTATATGTAGCCCAGTGGGCCTGTCTAACTTTTTTTTTTGTTGCCCAAAATGATAATTATTTGGCTAAAAATGGGTGTGTTGTAAATTCAAAAATCGATATCTGGGCCCAGTCCACCCCTGGTCTATAAAAGCATGATAACCGTATGAGCTTAGTGAAAGCTATGCTTACTATGTAACTTTCATTTAATTGGCGACATTGTAAACAATCACCCTTGACACTTTCTAACAACTGCGCAAACTATCGGCTGGCCCCTTTCCCCGCGTGAGTGGCGTGTTTTCTGGAGGGGTAGAGTGGTGTGTGAGCGCCTCCGGTGAGGGGGGGTGGACCGTTAAAAAGTTATTTTGAAAGTGACCCCAACAGTCAGGAATTGGACCGGGCAGCGGGTGCGCGCACACGCAGAGTCAGCTGTTCTGAGCGATGCCGGATACAGTTGTAGTGGAAGGACAAGTTAAATTCAGAGATGGGAAAAAGGTTCTTATCACCTTTAAAATTACATCTTCAAACATTTCCCGGAAGTTAACCGTTAATACAATAACGCGTGGATTTGACTGTTTGATGTATTTGCTTTAACGTTGCTTTGCAGTGGAAGAGTCGTTGGGTCGTGTTGCGGAAGCCGTCCCCAGTCGCAGGTAGGTCTACGAAGCAACCAACTAATACTACATGTAAAACGTCTCCCAACATTTAAAAAGTAATGTAGCAGTCTTTTTAAATGTTTTCTACTGTCATCTTTCACCAATAAGATTTTCAGGAATTAAAAGTCAGCGCGACTTGTCAATGTGACATATGGCGACGCGCCAACCGGAGCGCATAGTGCAAATATCACATAACCACGGTGACACGTGTGTGTGTGTGTGTGTGTGTGTGTGTGTGTGTGTGTGTGTGTGTGTGTGTGTGTGTGTGTGTGTGTGGGGGTCGCGCTACACTTAACACATGGATTTAAACAGTTATACGCTTCTGTTTGCCTTTAACACAAACGCCTTGAGAAGACCGGGCTAGTTGGTTTAACAAACTGTTTTAGCATGTCTTTCAATGCTTAGACCACTTACAGGACTTAGTTGTGTCCCAGCAACAAAGTCAGGCTCGTTTAGCGACCTATGCTACGTATTTAAAACCAAAGGCTTACATAAGAAGTATACCATGTCATTCTGACTAATTGCTTTCCCTGGTGTGTGTATGTGTGTGTGTGTGTGTGTGTATGTGTATGTGTGTGTGTGTGTGTGTCTGTGTGTGTGTGTAGGTGTGTGTGTCTGTGTGTGTGTGTGTGTGTGTGTGTGTGTGTGTGCGTGTGTATATGTGTGTGTGTGTGTGTGTATATGTGTGTGTGTGTGTGTGTGTGTGTGTGTGTGTGTGTGTGTGTGTGTGTGTGTGTGTGTGTGTGTGGCTCTGAAGAGCAGTGATAAGATGAGAATAAAGAAACAGACTGAAACACTTGGAGAGACACAGCTGTGTTTGTCATGTTCCTTTCTTCAGACATTGTCTCTCAGTGGAACTAAAAGGTATATTGTGTCGAGTAAATATATTCGTACGAGCCGTCAACATGTTCTAGAACAACACGTGCCTTGTGTTCTGGAATACATAGACAGTGATTCTCATTCTAAGAGTGATTCCCACCAGACCCTGTGTTCCAATGCCTTTGAGGAGACCGATTGGGCGCCGGTGTGGCTGTTTATTGGACATTTCCTTCCTTGATGGGGCTCTGCTGTTATGTCCCTCGGACAGCCCTCCCTCTCTGTCACGGTGGGGTCTCATTGGCCTGTTATGTCCCTCGGACAGCCCTCCCTCTCTGTCACGGTGGGGTCTCATTGGCCTGTTATGTCCCTCGGACAGCCCTCCCTCTCTGTCACGGTGGGGTCTCATTGGTCTGTTATGTCCCTCGGACAGCCCTCCCTCTGTCACGGTGGGGTCTCATTGGTCTGTTATGTCCCTCGGACAGCCCTCCCTCTGTCACGGTGGGGTCTCATTGGTCTGTTATGTCCCTCGGACAGCCCTCCCTCTCTGTCACGGTGGGCTCTGATTGGTCTGTTATGTCCCTCCCTCTCTGTCACGGTGGGGTCTCATTGGTCTGTTATGTCCCTCGGACAGCCCTCCCTCTCTGTCACGGTGGGCTCTGATTGGTCTGTTATGTCCCTCGGACAGCCCTCCCTCTCTGTCACGGTGGGGTCTCATTGGTCTGTTATGTCCCTCGGACAGCCCTCCCTCTCTGTCACGGTGGGCTCTGATTGGTCTGTTATATCCCTCCCTCTGTCACGGTGAGGTCTAATTGGTCTCTTATGTCCCTCCCTCTCTGTCACGGTGGGGTCTGATTGGCCACTTCTCTCCCAGATGTAATACATATATTCTGAACAATTCCACAACAAATAAATAAAAAGACACATCTAAGTAAGGAATGGAATAAGAATATATTAATATAAATATATGAATGAGTAATGTCAGAGCAGCGTAGGTTAAGGTGCAGTTTCTGGTAAGTTGATGCCGCTCAAATATCCACTCGTTCTTCCCTGCTGTGTGTAATAACACTTCAGATCTTCTGGGCTAACAATGTAAGAAATAAAACAATTAAAAAAATGTTTAAAAAATAAATAAATACTGCACAGTTTCCTAAGGACTAGAAGCGAGGCAGCCCTCTGTCGGCGCCATTGTGCTATGTGTATTGGGAAGGGAGGATGGGTGTCACGCCCTGACCTTAGCATTCTTTTGTTTTTTTGGTTTGGTCAGGGTGTGACATGGGTGATGTATGTGTTTTTTGTACTGTCTAGGGGTTTTGTAGGTTTATAGGGTTGTTTACCATCCAGGTGTTTATATATGTCTCTGGTTGCCTTGATTGGTTCTCAGTTAGAGGCAGCTGTTCATCGTTGTCTCTGATTGGGAACCATATCTAGGTGTAACAGTATAACTTTAGACCGTCTCCTCGCCCATACCCGGGTGCGAACCAGGGACCTTCTGCACACATCAACAACAGTCACCCTCGAAGCATTGTTACCCATCGCTCCACAAAAGCCATGGCCCTTGCAGAGCAAAGGGGAACCACTACTTCAAGGTCTCAGAGCAAGTGACATCACCGATCGAAACGCTATTTTGCGCGCACCGTTAACTAAGCTAGCCGTTTCACATCCGTTACATAGGCAGCCATCTTCTGTAGGTATTTTGGTGGGTTATTGTCTATGTCTAGTTGCCTGTGTATACACATTTATAGTATAGCTTCACGTTATTTTGTATAGTTTGTTTAAGTGTTTCTTCATCTTCATCACGTTCGTCTTGTTATTTTGTATAGTTTAAGTGTTTCTTCGTCTTCATCACGTTCGTTTTGTTATTTTATATAGTTTGTTTAAGTGTTTCTTCGTCTTCATCACGTTCGTCTTGTTATTTTGTATAGTTTGTTTAAGTGTTTCTTCGTCTCCATCACGTTCGTCTTGTTATTTTGTATAGTTTAAGTGTTTCTTCATCACGTTCGTCTTGTTATTTTGTATAGTTTAAGTGTTTCTTCGTCTTAGTAAAGAAGAATGTATTCATATCCCGCTGCGCCTCGGTCTCCTCCGTACGACGGAGCTTCCTCCGTCCGTCCCCTCGCCCCGACCCCGGGCTCGAACCAGGGACCCTCTGCGCACGTCAACAACTGACACCCACGAAGCATCGTTACCCATCGCTCCACAAAAGCCGCTGCCCTTGCAGAGCAAATGAGGAACAACTACTTCAAGGTCTCAGAGCGAGTGACGTCACAGATTGAAACGCTATTACCACCGCTAACTAGCTAGCCATTTCACACCTGCTACTTATACATTGAACACTATAATAGTCTGGTAGCAGCAGTTGTGATGTGTGTTGAGGTGCGGAGAATCAGTGCAGGTGGTCAGTCCAGTTCAAGGGTTCAGCAGTCTGATGACTTGTAGATAGAAGCTGTCTCTGAGCCTGTTGGTATCTATATCAATAGTTAGTCTGGAGCTGGACCAGGATCACTCAGCTGTGTTAGCGTTGCTATGACAGCAGGACGTCTGTATTGATAGTGTTAGTTAGTCTGGAGCTGGACCAGGATCACTCAGCTGTGTTAGCGTTGCTATGACAGCAGGACGTCTGTATTGATAGTGTTAGTTAGTCTGAAGCTGGACCAGGATCACTCAGCTGTGTTAGCGTTGCTATGACAGCAGGAAGTCTGTATTGATAGTGTTAGTTGGTCTCCAGCTGGACCAGGATCACTCAGCTGTGTTAGCGTTGCTATGACAGCAGGAAGTCTGTATTGATAGTGTTAGTTGGTCTACAGCTGGACCAGGATCACTCAGCTGTGTTAGCGTTGCTATGACAGCAGGAAGTCTGTATTGATAGTGTTAGTTGGTCTGCAGCTGGACCAGGATCACTCAGCTGTGTTAGCGTTGCTATGACAGCAGGAAGTCTGTATTGATAGTGTTAGTTGGTCTCCAGCTGGACCAGGATCACTCAGCTGTGTTAGCGTTGCTATGACAGCAGGAAGTCTGTATTGATAGTGTTAGTTGGTCTACAGCTGGACCAGGATCACTCAGCTGTGTTAGCGTTGCTATGACAGCAGGAAGTCTGTATTGATAGTGTTAGTTGGTCTGCAGCTGGACCAGGATCACTCAGCTGTGTTAGCGTTGCTATGACAGCAGGAAGTCTGTATTGATAGTGTTAGTTGGTCTACAGCTGGACCAGGATCACTCAGCTGTGTTAGCGTTGCTATGACAGCAGGAAATCTGTATTGATAGTGTTAGTTGGTCTACAGCTGGACCAGGATCACTCAGCTGTGTTAGCGTTGCTATGACAGCTGGTAGTCTGTATTGATAGTGTTTGTTGGTCTGCAGCTGGACCAGGATCACTCAGCTGTGTTAGCGTTGCTATGACAGCTTTGTTGACTGACTATGTACAGACTCATCTCTATAGCAACCACTTTGTTGACCGACAATGTACAGACTCATCTCTATAGTATAGCAACCACTTTGTTGACTGACAATGTACAGACTCATCTCTATAGCAACCACTTTGTTGACTGACAATGTACAGACTCATCTCTATAGTATAGCAACCACTTTGTTGACTGACAATGTACAGACTCATCTCTATAGCAACCACTTTGTTGACTGACAATGTACAGACTCATCTCTATAGTATAGCAACCACTTTGTTGACTGACAATGCACAGACTCATCTCTATAGCAACCACTTTGTTGACTGACAATGCACAGACTCATCTCTATAGCAACCACTTTGTTGACTGACAATGCACAGACTCATCTCTATGGCAACCACTTTGTTGACTGACAATGCACAGACTCATCTCTATGGCAACCACTTTGTTGACTGACAATGCACAGACTCATCTCTATAGCAACCACTTTGTTGACTGACAATGTACAGACTCATCTCTATAGCAACCACTTTGTTGACTGACAATGTACAGACTCATCTCTATGGCAACCATTTTGCTGACAGATACACACGAGAGGCCTATATATATATATATATGATCTACATGAGGATGTGAGACCATATTATTATATTATAAGTAACATGTTACAATCTGTTCCAATTGCAAAGTTGCCAATGAAGAACCCACAAAGGTATACATTTAAATATATACATTAAAGTTAATGGTGTCTATAGTACGTTTAAATATATGAATAAATCATTGATAACGCTTCAAAAAATCATATATCCAACCACAGCCACATCCCTGATTGGTTAGCCTGTTTTTTTGACACGAATGAATGTTTCTGATTCATATCGACGCCACATTGAACCAACTTATCTGGGTTTTAAACGGCCTAAAGGGGCAGTTGACCTGATTTCCATCAAACGTGTATTTGATACTTGTATGTAACCTGGCTGTAAATGAGAATTGCTCTCATACAACCAGGACTAATTGAGAATTGCTGTCATACATCCAGGACTAATGGAGAATTGCTCTCATACAACCAGGACTAATTGAGAATTGCTCTCATACAACCAGGACTAATTGAGAATTGCTCTCATACAACCAGGACTAATTGAGAATGGCTCTCATACAACCAGGACTAACTGAGAATTGCTCTCATACAACCAGGACTAATTGAGAATTGCTCTCATACAACCAGGACTAATTGAGAATGGCTCTCATACAACCAGGACTAATTGAGAATTGCTCTCATACAACCAAGACTAAATGAGAATTGCTCTCATACAAACAGGACTAATGGAGAATTGCTCTCATACAACCAGGACTAATTGAGAATGGCTCTCATACAGCCAAGACTAATTGAGAATTGCTCTCATACAACCAAGACTAAATGAGAATTGCTCTCATACAAACAGGACTAATTGAGAATTGCTCTCATACAACCAAGACTAATTGAGAATTGCTCTCATACAACCAAGACTAATTGAGAATTGCTCTCATACAACCAGGACTAATTGAGAATTGCTCTCATACAACCAGGACTAATTGAGAATTGCTCTCATACAACCAGGACTAATTGAGAATTGCTCTCATACAACCAGGACTAATTGAGAATTGCTCTCATACAACCAGGACTAATTGAGAATTTCTCTCATACAACCAGGACTAATTGAGAATTGCTCTCATACAACCAGGACTAATTGAGTCCTTCAGCTCCCCTCAACCCCTCCCATCTATCTCTGAACAACATCCAGTCCTTCAGCTCCCCTCAACCCCTCCCATCTATCTCTGAACACCATCCAGTCCTTCAGCTTCCCTCAACCCCTCCCATCTATCTCTGAACACCATCCAGTCCTTCAGCTCCCCTCAACCCCTCCCATCTATCTCTGAACACCATCCAGTCCTTCAGCTTCCCTCAACCCCTCCCATCTATCTCTGAACACCATCCAGTCCTTCAGCTTCCCTCAACCCCTCCCATCTATCTCTGAACACCATCCAGTCCTTCAGCTCCCCTCAACCCCTCCCATCTATCTCTGAACAACATCCAGTCCTTCAGCTCCCCTCAACCCCTCCCATCTATCTCTGAACACCATCCAGTCCTTCAGCTTCCCTCAACCCCTCCCATCTATCTCTGAACACCATCCAGTCCTTCAGCTCCCCTCAACCCCTCCCATCTATCTCTGAACACCATCCAGTCCTTCAGCTTCCCTCAACCCCTCCCATCTATCTCTGAACACCATCCAGTCCTTCAGCTTCCCTCAACCCCTCCCATCTATCTCTGAACACCATCCAGTCCTTCAGCTTCCCTCAACCCCTCCCATCTATCTCTAAACACCATCCAGTCCCATCCTTCAGCTCCCTTCAACCCCTCCCATCTATCTCTGAACACCATCCAGTCCTTCAGCTCCCCTCAACCCCTCCCATCTATCTCTGAACCCCATCCAGTCCTTCAGCTCCCCTCAACCCCTCCCATCTATCTCTGAACCCCATCCAGTCCTTCATCTCCCCTCAACCCCTCCCATCTATCTTTAAAAGGGATTCTATGTTCAAAATTATTTCACCGTCTCTCCTCTCCTCCCTCTCTACCCAGACTGCCTCTCTCTCCTGGTCTACCGGGATAAGTCGGATAAGGTCAGGGGTCGTCGTGAGCGGCTGCAGATGACCTTGGAGGGGATCTGTGGCGTGGAGCCGGGGTTTGGGTACGACGGGGTGGCCTACACCCTCACCATCCTCTGTCTGGGACACACAGTGGGACTGGGCTTCGACAGCAGAGAGGGGTTGACGGCATGGGACGCTAGGCTGAGATACAGCCTGGGAGAAGGTAGGCTGGAGGGGGGGGGACGCTGAGATACAGCCTGGGAGAAGGTAGGGTGGAGGGGGGGACGCTAGGCTGAGATACAGCCTGGGAGAAGGTAGGCTGGAGGGGGGGACGCTGAGATACAGCCTGGGAGAAGGTAGGGTGGAGGGGGACGCTAGGCTGAGATACAGCCTGGGAGAAGGTAGGCTGGAGGGGGGACGCTAGGCTGAGATACAGCCTGGGAGAAGGTAGGCTGGAGGGGGGGGACGCTAGGCTGAGATACAGCCTGGGAGAAGGTAGGCTGGAGGGGGGGACGCTAGGCTGAGATACAGCCTGGGAGAAGGTAGGCTGGAGGGGGGGGGGGGCGCTAGGCTGAGATACAGCCTGGGAGAAGGTAGGCTGGAGGGGGGGACGCTAGGCTGAGATACAGCCTGGGAGAAGGTAGGCTGGAGGGGGGGGACGCTAGGCTGAGATACAGCCTGGGAGAAGGTAGGCTGGAGGGGGGGACGCTAGGCTAAGATACAGCCTGGGAGAAGGTAGGCTGGAGGGGGGGACGCTAGGCTGAGATACAGCCTGGGAGAAGGTAGGCTGGAGGGGGGGACGCTAGGCTGAGATACAGCCTGGGAGAAGGTAGGCTGGAGGGGGGGCGCTAGGCTGAGATACAGCCTGGGAGAAGGTAGGCTGGAGGGGGACGCTAGGCTGAGATACAGCCTGGGAGAAGGTAGGCTGGAGGGGGGGACGCTAGGCTGAGATACAGCCTGGGAGAAGGTAGGGTGGAGGGGGGGGCTAGGCTGAGATACAGCCTGGGAGAAGGTAGGGTGGAGGGGGGGGACGCTAGGCTGAGATACAGCCTGGGAGAAGGTAGGGTGGAGGGGGGACGCTGAGATACAGCCTGGGAGAAGGTAGGCTGGAGGGGGGGGGGCTAGGCTGAGATACAGCCTGGGAGAAGGTAGGCTGGAGGGGGGGGCTAGGCTGAGATACAGCCTGGGAGAAGGTAGGCTGGAGGGGGGGGGGCTAGGCTGAGATACAGCCTGGGAGAAGGTAGGCTGGAGGGGGGGGGACGCTAGGCTGAGATACAGCCTGGGAGAAGGTAGGCTGGAGGGGGGGGGACGCTAGGCTGAGATACAGCCTGGGAGAAGGTAGGCTGGAGGGGGGGACGCTAGGCTGAGATACAGCCTGGGAGAAGGTAGGCTGGAGGGGGGACGCTAGGCTGAGATACAGCCTGGGAGAAGGTAGGCTGGAGGGGGGGCGCGCTGAGATACAGCCTGGGAGAAGGTAGGCTGGAGGGGGGACGCTGAGATACAGCCTGGGAGAAGGTAGGCTGGAGGGGGGACGCTGAGATACAGCCTGGGAGAAGGTAGGCTGGAGGGGGGGGACGCTTAGGCTGAGATACAGCCTGGGAGAAGGTAGGCTGGAGGGGGGGACGTTAGGCTGAGATACAGCCTGGGAGAAGGTAGGCTGGAGGGGGGGGACGCTAGGCTGAGATACAGCCTGGGAGAAGGTAGGCTGGAGGGGGGGACGCTAGGCTGAGATACAGCCTGGGAGAAGGTAGGCTGGAGGGGGGGACGCTAGGCTGAGATACAGCCTGGGAGAAGGTAGGCTGGAGGGGGGGACGCTAGGCTGAGATACAGCCTGGGAGAAGGTAGGC
>NC_088231.1:24079448-24116948 GCF_036934945.1 Oncorhynchus masou masou
ATAGTGGAAGATAAATGAACCAATATGTATGGATGTTATTTCCAGTGTTGTTTGTGTATCTGTGTAATCTGAGGGAAATATGTCTCTCTAATATGGTCATGCATTTGGGCAGGAGGTTAGGAAGTGCAGCTCAGTTTCCACCTCATTTTGTGGGCGAGTGTGCACATAGCCTGTCTTCTCTTGAGAGCCAGGTCTGCCTACGGCGGCCTTTCTCAATAGCAAGGCTATGCTCGCTGAGTCTGTACATAGTCAAAGCTTTCCTTAAGTTTGGGTCAGTCACAGTGGTCAGGTATTCTGCCACTGTGTACTCTCTGTGTAGGGCCAAATAGCATTCTAGTTTTCTCTGTTTATTTGTTTGTTAATTCTGCTCAGTGTGTCAAATAGTCTCTCCTCTCTTTCATTCTCCCCCCTCTCTCCTTCTCTCTCCCTCCCTCCCCCTCCCTCCCTTCTCCCCCTCTCCCTCTCCCTCTCCCCCTCTCTCTCCCTTCTCTCCTCCCTCTCTCTCTCCCTCTCTCTCTCTCCCTCTCCCTCTCCTCTCCTCCTCCCTCTCTCTCATTCTCCCTCCCTCTCTCCCCTGTCCTTCTCCCCCTCCCTCCCCCTCTCTCTCTTTCTCATTCTTCCCTCTCTCTCTCCTTCTCTAGAGAGAGAGGGGGAGGGAGAGGTCAGTGTCTGGGGAACCCCAGCTGGGCCTAAACCACTGGAATTACAGGGGAGGGGGAGGAAGGAGGAGGTAGGGGAGAGAGGAGGGGGGAGGAAGGAGGTAGAGGGAGAGACAGAGAGCGAAACAGACAAAATCCCAGGAGACTCCCATCTATTGGACAGAGTGGAGGAGACTCCCATCTATTGGACAGAGTGGAGGAGACTCCCATCTATTGGACAGAGTGGAGGAGACTCCCATCTATTGGACAGAGTGGAGGAGACTCCATCTATTGGACAAAGTGGAGGAGACTCCCATCTATTGGACAGAGTGGAGGAGACTCCCATCTATTGACAGAGTGGAGGAGAGACTCCCATCTATTGGACAGAGTGGAGGAGACTCCCATCTATTGGACAGAGTGGAGGAGACTCTCATCTATTGGACAGAGTGGAGGAGACTCCCATCTATTGGACAGAGTGGAGGAGACTCCCATCTATTGGACAGAGTGGAGGAGACTCCCATCTATTGGACAGAGTGGAGGAGACTCCGTCTATTGGACAGAGTGGAGGAGACTCCCATCTATTGGACAGAGTGGAGGAGACTCCCATCTATTGGACAGAGTGGAGGAGACTCCCATCTATTGGACAGAGTGGAGGAGACTCCGTCTATTGGACAGAGTGGAGGAGACTCCGTCTATTGGACAGAGTGGAGGAGACTCCCATCTATTGGACAGAGTGGAGGAGACTCCCATCTATTGGACAGAGTGGAGGAGACTCCCATCTATTGGACAGAGTGGAGGAGACTCCCATCTATTGGACAGAGTGGAGGAGACTCCCATCTATTGGACAGAGTGGAGGAGACTCCCGTCTATTGGACAGAGTGGAGGAGACTCCCGTCTATTGGACAGAGTGGAGGAGACTCCGTCTATTGGACAGAGTGGAGGAGACTCACGTCTATTGGACAGAGTGGAGGAGACTCACGTCTATTGGACAGAGTGGAGGAGACTCCCATCTATTGGACAGAGTGGAGGAGACTCCCATCTATTGGACAGAGTGGAGGAGACTCCCATCTATTGGACAGAGTGGAGGAGACTCCGTCTATTGGACAGAGTGGAGGAGACTCCGTCTACAGAGTGATGAGACTCCGTCTATCGGACAGAGTGGAGGAGACTCCGTCTATTGGACAGAGTGGAGGAGACTCCCATCTATCGGACAGAGTGGAGGAGACTCCGTCTATTGGACAGAGTGGAGGAGACTCCCATCTATTGGACAGAGTGGAGGAGACTCCGTCTATTGGACAGAGTGGAGGAGACTCCCGTCTATTGGACAGAGTGGAGGAGACTCCCGTCTATTGGACAGAGTGGAGGAGACTCCGTCTATTGGACAGAGTGGAGGAGACTCCGTCTATTGGACAGAGTGGAGGAGACTCCCATCTATTGACAGAGTGGAGGAGACTCCGTCTATTGGACAGAGTGGAGGAGACTCCCATCTATTGGACAGAGTGGAGGAGACTCCCATCTATTGGACAGAGTGGAGGAGACTCCCATCTATTGGACAGAGTGGAGGAGACTCCCATCTATTGGACAGAGTGGAGGAGACTCCCATCTATTGGACAGAGTGGAGGAGACTCCCATCTATTGGACAGAGTGGAGGAGACTCCCATCTATTGGACAGAGTGGAGGAGACTCCCATCTATTGGACAGAGTGGAGGAGACTCCCATCTATTGGACAGAGTGGAGGAGACTCCGTCTATTGGACAGAGTGGAGGAGACTCCCATCTATTGACAGAGTGGAGGAGACTCCCATCTATTGGACAGAGTGGAGGAGACTCCGTCTATTGGACAGAGTGGAGGAGACTCCCATCTATTGGACAGAGTGGAGGAGACTCCATCTATTGGACAGAGTGGAGGAGACTCCCATCTATTGGACAGAGTGGAGGAGACTCCCATCTATTGGACAGAGTGGAGGAGACTCCCATCTATTGGACAGAGTGGAGGAGACTCCCATCTATTGGACAGAGTGGAGGAGACTCCCAACTATTGGACAGAGTGGAGGAGACTCCGTCTATTGGACAGAGTGGAGGAGACTCCCATCTATTGGACAGAGTGGAGGAGACTCCGTCTATTGGACAGAGTGGAGGAGACTCCCATCTATTGGACAGAGTGGAGGAGACTCCCATCTATTGGACAGAGTGGAGGAGACTCCCATCTATTGGACAGAGTGGAGGAGACTCCCATCTATTGGACAGAGTGGAGGAGACTCCCATCTATTGGACAGAGTGGAGGAGACTCCCATCTATTGGACAGAGTGGAGGAGACTCCCATCTATTGGACAGAGTGGAGGAGACTCCCATCTATTGGACAGAGTGGAGGAGACTCCGTCTATTGGACAGAGTGGAGGAGACTCCCATCTATTGGACAGAGTGGAGGAGACTCCCATCTATTGGACAGAGTGGAGGAGACTCCCGTCTATTGGACAGAGTGGAGGAGACTCCCGTCTATTGGACAGAGTGGAGGAGACTCCGTCTATTGGACAGAGTGGAGGAGACTCCCATCTATTGGACAGAGTGGAGGAGACTCCCATCTATTGGACAGAGTGGAGGAGACTCCGTCTATTGGACAGAGTGGAGGAGACTCCCATCTATTGGACAGAGTGGAGGAGACTCCGTCTATTGGACAGAGTGGAGGAGACTCCCATATTTTGGACAGAGTGGAGGAGACTCCCATCTATTGGACAGAGTGGAGGAGACTCCCGTCTATTGGACAGAGTGGAGGAGACTCCCGTCTATTGGACAGAGTGGAGGAGACTCCGTCTATTGGACAGAGTGGAGGAGACTCCCATCTATTGGACAGAGTGGAGGAGACTCCCGTCTATTGGACAGAGTGGAGGAGACTCCCGTCTATTGGACAGAGTGGAGGAGACTCTCGTCTATTGGACAGAGTGGAGGAGACTCCGTCTATTGGACAGAGTGGAGGAGACTCCCATCTATTGGACAGAGTGGAGGAGACTCCGTCTATTGGACAGAGTGGAGGAGACTCCCATCTATTGGACAGAGTGGAGGAGACTCCCATCTATTGGACAGAGTGGAGGAGACTCCCATCTATTGGACAGAGTGGAGGAGACTCCCATCTATTGGACAGAGTGGAGGAGACTCCGTCTATCGGACAGGGTGGAGGAGACTCCCATCTATTGGACAGGGTGGAGGAGACTCCCATCTATCGGACAGAGTGGAGGAGACTCCCGTCTATTGGACAGAGTGGAGGAGACTCCGTCTATTGGACAGAGTGGAGGAGACTCCGTCTATTGGACAGAGTGGAGGAGACTCCATCTATTGGACAGAGTGGAGGAGACTCCCGTCTATTGGACAGAGTGGAGGAGACTCCGTCTATTGGACAGAGTGGAGGAGACTCCGTCTATTGGACAGAGTGGAGGAGACTCCGTCTATTGGACAGAGTGGAGGAGACTCCCATCTATTGGACAGAGTGGAGGAGACTCCCATCTATTGGACAGAGTGGAGGAGACTCCCATCTATTGGACAGAGTGGAGGAGACTCCGTCTATTGGACAGAGTGGAGGAGACTCCCATCTATTGGACAGAGTGGAGGAGACTCCCATCTATTGGACAGAGTCGAGGAGACTCCCATCTATTGGACAGAGTGGAGGAGACTCCATCTATTGGACAGAGTGGAGGAGACTCCCATCTATTGACAGAGTGGAGGAGACTCCGTCCATCTATTGGACAGAGTGGAGGAGACTCCCATCTATTGGACAGAGTGGAGGAGACTTCCATCTATTGGACAGAGTGGAGGAGACTCACGTCTATTGGACAGAGTGGAGGAGACTCCCATCTATTGGACAGAGTGGAGGAGACTCCCATCTATTGGACAGAGTGGAGGAGACTCCCGTCTATTGGACAGAGTGGAGGAGACTCCATCTAGGACAGAGTGGAGGAGAAGGTCTATTGACAGAGTGGAGGAGACTCCCATCTATCGGACAGAGTGGAGGAGACTCCGTCTATCGGACAGAGTCTCCGTTGGACAGAGTGGAGGAGACTCTCGTCTATTGGACAGAGGAGGAGACTCCCATCTATTGGACAGAGTGGAGGAGAATCCCATCTATTGGACAGAGTGGAGGAGAATCCCATCTATTGGACATAGTGAGTGAGACTCCCATCTATTGGACAGAGGAGGAGACTCCCATCTCTTGGACAGAGGAGGAGACTCCCATCTATCGGACAGAGGGAGGAGACTCCGTCTATCGGACAGAGTGGAGGAGACTCCGTCTATCGGACAGAGTGGAGGAGACTCCGTCTTATCGGACAGAGTGGAGGAGACTCCCATCTATCGGACAGAGTGGAGGAGACTCTGTCTATTGGACAGAGTGGAGGAGACTCCGTCTATTGGACAGAGTGGAGGAGGCTCTCTGGAGAGACTCTCTCAGAGTGGAGGAGACTCCATCTATTGGACTGCAGGAGACTCCCATCTATTGGACTCTGTCTTGGACCAGAGTGGAGACTCCCGTCTAGGACTGGACAGAGTCTGGAGGTGGAGACTCCGTCTATTGACAGAGGGAGGAGACTCCCATCTATTGGACAGAGTGGAGGAGACTCTCTCTGTTGGACAGAGTGGAGGAGACTCCCATCTATTGGACAGAGTGGAGGAGACTCCCATCTATTGGACAGAGTGGAGGAGACTCCGTCTATTGGACAGAGTGGAGGAGACTCCCATCTATTGACAGAGTGGGAGGAGACTCCGTCTCTCTGGACAGCTGGAGGAGACTCCCATCTATTGGACAGAGTGGAGGAGACTCCCATCTCTCTGGACAAGTGGAGGAGACTTTGGAGGTGACTCCCATCTATCTGTCTCTCTAGAGTGAGAGACTCCCATCTATTGGACAGAGTGGAGGAGATCTCTATCTAGAGTCTGGACTCTCTCTCCTTCTCTCCCATCTATTGGACAGAGTGGAGGAGAATCCCATCTATTGGACAGAGTGGAGGAGACTCCCATCTATTGGACAGAGGAGGAGACTCCCATCTATTGACAGAGTGGAGGAGACTCCCCTTCTATTGACAGAGTGGAGGAGACTCCCATCTATTGGACAGAGTGGAGGAGACTCCCATCTATTGGATCTCTCTCTCTCAGAGTGGAGGAGACTCCCATCTATTGACCTCTCATCTATTGGACTGGAGGAGACTTCTCTCTATTGGACAGAGTGGAGGAGACTCCCTCCCTCTAGCAAGTCTCTCTCATTGGACAGAGTGGAGGAGACTCCCATCTATTGGACTCTCTCTCTCCCTGGATCTCCCTCTCAGTCTCTCTCTTTCTCTCTCTCTTCTCTCTCCCTCTCCCTCCCCCTCTCTCTCTTCTCTCTCTCCCTCCTCCCTCTCTCTCTAGCTCTCTCTCTCCTTCTCCTTCTCCCCTCCCTCCCTCTCTGGCTCTCTCTCTCCTCTGTCTCTCTCTCTCTAGCAACTCTCTCTCTGTCTCTCTCTCTCCTCTCTCTCTCCCTTCTCTCTCTCTGTCTCTCTCTTTAGCTCTCTCCCCTCTCTGTCTCTCTCTCTCTCTCTCCTTCTCTCTCTCTCCCTCTGTCTCTCTCTCTGTCTCTCTCTCTGTCTCTCTCTCTTGCTCTCTCTGTCTCTCTCTCTAGCTCTCCTCCCTGTCTCTCTCTCTCTGGCTCTCTCTCTAGCTCTCTCCCTCTCTCTCTCTCCCTCTCTCTCTCTCTCTCTCCTTCTCTCTCTCTCCCCCTCCCTCCCTCCTCACTCTCCTTCTCTCTCTCTCTCCCCTCTCCCTCCTCTCCCTCTCTCCTTCTCTCTCTCCCTCTCTCTCTCTCCCCCCTCCCTCTCTCTCTCTGAGAATAGAAGGCCAGAGAATGTAAACCTTTTTATTATGTTTTCACAAGAACCTGTTTTCTGGTTAGTTAGTTAGTCTGACTCACGTGTGTCTGTTCAGGGAAGGCTGGAGTTTGTACATCTCTGTGTGTCTCTGTGTGTGTCTGTGTGTGTCTGTGTGTCTCTGTGTGTTCTGAATCAGTGTCTCTATGTGTGTCTGTGTGTGTCTGTGTGTGAGGTCTGAATCAGGTCTGAATCAGTTCTGAATCAGGTCTGAATCAGTTCTGAATCAGGCCTGAATCAGGTCTGAATCAGGTCTTGTGATTTGGCTAATTCACACACATTTCTGAATCAGCAGTCTTGGCCAGAAACAGAGGTTTTGATGCAGAAAGTGGGGCAGAGAGAGAGGAGAAGAGTGGAGGAGAGAAGAAGACAAGAAGAGGAGGGAGAGGGAAGATAAGAGGGAGGGAAGGAGGAGAGGGAGAGGAAGGAGAGGATGAGAGGAGAGATTAGAGGAGGATGAGAGGAGGAAGGAGGGAGATGGGAGAGGAGAGAGGAAAGAGGAGGAGAGGAGAGAAGAGGGAGGAGAGAAGATAGAGAAGAAGAGGAGAAGAGGTGAGGAGATTGATGGGTAAATCTTTGTCCTGACCCCGTGGAAAACTGGGTTCCTGATGGGGGTGTGTCTCCATGAGGGAGGGAGGGAGGGAGGGAGAGGGGAGGGAGGGAGGGAGGGAGAAGGGAGAGAAGGGGGGAGGGAGGGGAGATGGGGGAGGGAGAAGAGGGAGAGGGAGGGAAGATGAGGGAGAAGGGAGTGGAGGAGGGAGAGGGATAGAGGAAGAGAGGAGAGGGAGGAATAGGAGAGAGGAGAGGGGAGGGAGGGAGGGGAGAGGTGAAGGGAGGGGAGAGAAGAGGAGAGATGGGAGAGGGAGGAGGGAGGGAGGAGGGAGGTGCTGGAGAGGAGGAGGAAGGGGAGGGAGGGAGAGAGGGAGAGGAGAGAGGAGGGAGGGAGGGAGGGAGAGGTAATATTGATTGATGGGTAAATCTTTGTCCATGAGAACATATTTCATACAGACCGTGGAAAATTAAACTATAAATCATAATTAATTTCAAAAAACGGTTCAAACAGAAATTAATATTTCCAGCATCATGGGCAAACATCGAAAAAACGTGTCTCCATGGGGAGGGGGAGGGGAGAGGGGAGAGGGAGGGAGAGGGAGGGAGGGAGGAGGAGGGAGGGAGGGAGGGAGAGGGGGGAGGGAGAGAGAGGGAGGGAAAGGAGGGAGGGAGGGAGGAGGGGAGGGAGGGAGGAGAGAGGGGAGGGGGAGGGAGGAGAGGGGAGAGAGGGAGGGATGGAGGGAGGAGGAGGAGGAGGGAGAGAGAGAGAGAGAGAGAGAGAGGGAGGGAGGGAGAGGGAGAGAGAGAGAGGAAGGAGGGAGGGAGAGAGAGAGAGGAAGGAGGGAGGGGAGGGAGGGAGGGAGAGGGAGGAGAGGGAGGGAGAGAGAGAGAGGAAGGAGGGAGAGAGGGAGGGAGGGAGGGAGAGGAAGGAGGGAGAGAGGGAGGGAGTGGGAGGGGAGGAGGGGAGAGGAAGGAGGGAGGTGGGGGGAGAGGAGGGAGTGAGTGGGGAAGTATTTTGGGTGTGTTTGAGAGAATGTGTGTGAGAAGGAAAGTATGTTAGAGTTGTTCGGGAACCTTGATTCTGTGAGTGATTGAGTGAGTGATTGAGCCAGGGTTAGACATAGAAAACTGCCTAGGAGAGAGTCTATATTACAGTCTGCTACAGTGTGTGTGTGTCTGTGTGTGCTGGGGTCTGTGTATGTGTGCTGGAGTCAGTGTGTGTGTGTGTGTGTGTGTGTGTGCTGCAGTGTGTGTGTGTGCTACAGTGAGTGAGAGATCGTGACTACCTAAATGGCTTTAGTCAGCTCAGTATGAGTGTGAGCCTGTGTGTGGACCGTGTTAGCGTGTAGTGTGTGTGAGCATGTGTGGGGACCGTGTTAGCGTGTAGTGTGTGTGTGGGGACCGTGTTAGTGTGTGTTAGGTATGTAACCAGAGCTCTAGGCGTGTATATGGAGAACATGAGGAAAATGAGCCTGAGGAAAAGACTGTCCTTCAAGAGGGTCTGGCACTTCAACACAGTGAGTCTGACATAACTATACTATAGAGAGTAGCTAATGCTAACTATACTATAGAGATTACTAACGCTAACTATACTATAGAGAGTAGCTAACGCTAACTATACTATAGAGAGAGTAGCTAACGCTAACTATACTATAGAGATTACCTAACGCTAACTATACTATAGAGTGTAGCTAACGCTAACTATACTATAGAGAGTAGCTAACGCTAACTATACTATAGAGAGTAACTAACACTAACTATACTATAGAGAGTAACTAACGCTAACTATACTATAGAGAGTAGCTAACGCTAACTATAATATAGAGATAGTAGCTAACGCTAACTATACTATAGAGAGTAGCTAACGTTAACTATACTATAGAGAGTAGCTAACACTAACTATACTATAGAGGGTAGCTAACACTAACTATACTATAGAGAGTAGCTAACGCTAAATATACTATAGAGAGAGTAGCTAACGCTAACTATACTATAGAGAGTAGCTAACACTAACTATACTATACTATAGAGAGTAGCTAACGCTAACTATACTATAGAGAGTAGCTAACGCTAACTATACTATAGAGAGTAGCTAACGCTAACTATACTATAGAGAGTAGCTAACACTAACTACACTATAGAGAGTAGCTAACGCTAACTATACTATAGAGAGTAGCTAATGCTAACTATACTATAGAGAGTAGCTCACTCTAACTATACTATAGAGAGTAGCTAACGCTAACTATACTATAGAGAGTAGCTAACGCTAACATACTATAGAGAGTAGCTAACGCTAACTATACTATATACAGAGAGATACTAGAGAGAGAGAGGAGCTAGCGCTAACTATACTACAGAGAGAGGTGCTACCGCTAACTATACTACAGAGACAGAGAGAGAGAGAGAGGAGCTAACTATACTACAGAGAGAGGTGCTACCGCTAACTAAACTACAGAGAAGAGCTAACTATACTACAGAGAGAGGTGCTACCGCTAACTATACTACAGAGAGAGAGCGAGAGAGAGAGAGAGAGAGGTGCTACCGCTAACTATACTACAGAGACAGAGAGAGAAAGAGAGAGAGAGAGGAGCTAACTATACTACAGAGAGAGGTGCTACCGCTAACTAAACTACAGAGATAGAAGCTAACTATACTACAGAGAGAGGTGCTACCACTAACTATACTACAGAGAGGGGTGCTACCATTAACTGTACTACAGAGAGAGAGAGGAGCTAGCGCTAATTATACTACAGAGAGAGGTGCTACCGCTAACTATACTACAGAGAGAGAGAGAGAGAGAGAGAGGAGCTAACTATACTACAGAGAGGTGCTACCGCTAACTATACTACAGACAGAGAGAGAGAGAGAGAGAGAGAGAGAGAGAGCTAGCGCTAACTAACTACAGAGAGAGGTGCTACCGCTAACTGTACTACAGAGACAGAGAGAGAGAGAGAGGAGCGCTAACTATACTACAGAGACAGAGAGAGAGAGAGAGAGAGAGAGAGAGAGAGCGCTAACTATACTACAGAGAGAGTGCTACCGCTAACTATACTACAGAGAGAGAGAGAGAGAGAGAGCTAGCGCTAACTATACTACAGAGAGAGAGTGCTACCGCTAACTATACTACAGAGAGAGAGTGCTAGCGCTAACTATACTACAGAGACAGAGAGAGAGGAGCTATTCTCATATTTTTCTCCGACTGTCAGATGGTTCGTTAACCAATGGGTTGCTCTAGTACAGAAGAGAAGATTGTGTGTTTTTGTCCGTGTGTGTTGTTAACCAATGGGTTGCTCTCAGTAAGTGTGTGTGTGTGTGTGTGTGTGTGTGTGTGTGTGACATCAGAAGCAGACAGCTAAAGTGAAGTGGTTTGTTATCTCAGTTCTTATGAAACTGAGATATAACCAGTCACTGGCGGCGTGGTGTGTGTGTGTGTGTCTTCAGATCGTATCAGTGTGTCTCTTTCCTCATCTGTCCGGCTGTGTTATTTTTGGGTGGTGTGACTCAAACAGGGAAGTTGTCTGTGTGTACGGTAATGAGCTTACTGGGTAAATGCTCACCACTACACCTTAAAGAGAACCATTAGAACATTCTAATTGATGACATCACAAAGGGCCGGCTGATTTAAACATCCTACTGGACATTGTAGTTGATGACATCACAAAGGGCCGGCTGATTTAAACATCCTCCTGAACATTCTAATTGATGACATCACAAAGGGCGTCTGATTTAAACATCCTACTGGACATTGTAGTTGATGACATCACAAAGGCCGTCTGATTTTAAACATCCTACTGAACATTGTAGTTGATGACATCACAAAGGGCGACTGATTTAAACATCCTACTGAACATTGTAGTTGATGACATCACAAAAGGCGGCTGATTTAAACATCCTACTGGACGTTCTAATTGATGACATCACAAAGGGCCCGCTGATTTAAACATCCTACTGGACATTGTAGTTGATGACATCACAAAGGGCGACTGATTTAAACATCCTACTGGACATTGTAATAAAGTCCCTCCTAAACTCAACTAGACAACTCTGTGCCCATTTGGAGCCCTGTGGTTCGGTTTGTGGGAGAGGATTGTGCCGAGACATAAGACTGCTGAACAGTTAATCAAGTGGCTACCCTGACTATTTGCATTGTACGTTGTTGTGGTTGATCACTGTGTTGAAGATATAGTATCTACTGGAAGACTTAGAGCTGAAAGTCCACTGGAAGGTTAGCTAAGACGTAGAGCTGAAAGTCCCCTGGAAGGTTAGCTAAGACGTAGAGCTGAAAGTCCCCTGGAAGGTCAGTTAAGACGTAGAGCTGGAAGTCCCCTGGAAGGTTAGCTAAGACGTAGAGCTGAAAGTCCCGTGGAAGGTTAGCGAAGACGTAGAGCTGAAAGTCCCCTGGAAGGTCAGCTAAGACAAAGCTGAAAGTCTGGAAGGTTAGCTAAGACGAAGCTGAAAGTCTGGAAGGTTAGCTAAGACAAAGCTGAAAGTCTAGGCTGTGGAAGTCTGGAAGGTTAGCTAAGACAAAGCTGAAAGTCTAGGCTGTGGAAGTCTGGAAGGTTAGATAAGATATGTGTGAAGGTGTGTGTGTGTGTGTGTGTGTGTACGTACTTACAGTAGGTGTGTGTGTGTATACTTACAGTAGGTGTGTGTTTATGTGTGTGTGTGTATGTGTGTGTAGGTGTTTTTAGGTATATGTGTGTGTGTAGGTGTAGGTGTTTTTAGGTATGTGTGTGTGTGTGTGTAGGTGTTTTTAGGTATATGTGTGTGTGTGTGTGTGTGTGTGTGTGTGTGTGGTGTAAAGTCCCTGTGGTGTATTCATGTGTTGTGTGTGTGTGTGTAGTGTGTGTGTGTGTGTGTGTGGTGTGTGTGTGCTGTAAGTGTGTGTGAGCTGTGTGTCCCTGGAAGGTTAGCTGTGTGTGTGGTGCTGAAAGTGTGGAAGGTTAGCTAAGACAAAGCTGAAAGTCTGGAAGTTAGATAGACAGACAGAGTTGCTGTGTGTGTGGTGTAAGTGTGTGTGTGGTGTATTAAGTGTGTGCTGTATTAAGTGTGGTGGTGTAGCTAAGTGCAAGCTGATTAAGTCTGGATTTAGGTTAGCTAAGATTAAGTGTTGTGTGTGTGGACAGTGTGAGTTGTATGTGTGTGTGGTGTATTAATGTGTGTGTGTATTTATGTGTGTGTGTGGTGTATTAATGTGTGTGTGTATTTATGTGTGTGTGTGTGGTGTGTTAATGTGTGTGTGTATTTAGTTGTGTGTTTATGTGTTTGTGTGGTGTATTAATGTGTATGTGTGTTTATGTGTGTGTGTGGTGTATTAATGTGTGTGTGTGTAAGACAATGTGTGAAAGTGTGTGTGTGTGTGTAATGTGTGTGTGGTGTATTAATGTGTGTGTGTGGTGTATTAATGTGTGGAAGGTGTAGCTAATGTGTGTGTGTGTGTGTGTGTGTATTTATGTGTGTGTGTGTGTGTGTTTGTGTGTGTGTGTATTTATGTGTGTGTGTGGTTATTAATGTGTGTGTGTATTAATGTGTGTGTGTGTGTTTGTGGTGTATTAATGTGTGTGTGTGGTGTATTAATGTGTGTGTGTGTTTATGTGTGTATTAATGTGTGTGTGTGGTGTATTAATGTGTGTGTGTGGTGTATTAATGTGTATGTGTGTGTGTTTATGTGTGTGTGTCTGGTGTATTAATGTGTGTGTGTTTATGTGTGTGTGTGTGTATTTGTGTGTGTATGTGTGTGTGTGTTAATGTGTGTGTGTGTGGTGTGTTTAGGTTTATGTGTGTGTGTATGTGTGTGTGTGTGTGTGTGTGTGTGTTTTTATGTGTGTGTGTGTGTTTGTGTATGTGTGTGGTGTATTAATGTGTGTGTGTGTGGTGTGTTAATGTGTGTGTGTGTGTGTGTGTGTGTGTGTGTGTGTGTGTGTGTGTGTGTGTATTTATGTGTGTGTGTGGTGTATTAATGTGTGTGTGTGGTTATTAATGTGTGTGTGTGTGGTGTATTAATGTGTGTGTGTGTGTATTAATGTGTGTGTGTGTGTTTATGTGTGTGTGTGTGTGTGTATTAATGTGTGTGTGTGGTGTGTGTGTGTGTGTGTATATTAATGTGTATGTGTTGTTGTGTGTTTATGTGTGTGTCTGTGTATTAATGTGTGTGTGTGTTTATGTGTGTGTGTGTGTATTTGTGTGTGTTTATGTGTGTGTGTGATGTGTTAATGTGTGTGTGTGTGTGTGTTTATGTGTGTGTTTATGTGTGTGTGTGGTGTATTAATGTGTGTGTGTTTTTATGTGTGTGTGTGGTGTATTAATATGTGTGTGGTGTATTAATGTGTGTGTGTGTGTGTGTGTGTGTGTGTGTGTGTGTGTGTGTGTGTGTGTGTGTGTGTGTGTGTGTTTATGTGTGTATTTATGTGTGTGTGTGGTGTATTAATGTGTGTGTGTGGTGTATTAATGTGTGTGTGTGTGGTGTATTAATATGTGTGTGTGTGTGTGGTGTATTAATGTGTGTGTGTGGTGTATTAATGTGTGTGTGTGTTTATGTGTGTATTAATGTGTGTGTGTGGTGTTAATGTGTGTGTGTGGTATATTAATGTGTATGTGTGTGTGTGTGTGTTTATGTGTGTGTGTCTGGTGTATTAATGTGTGTGTGTTTATGTGTGTGTGTGTGTATTTGTGTGTGTTTATGTGTGTGTGTGATGTGTTAATGTGTGTGTGTGTGTGTGTGTGTTTATGTGTGTGTGTGTGTTTAATGTGTGTGTGTGGTGTGTTAATTGTGTGTGTGGTGTTTAATGTGTGTGTGTGTGTATTAATATGTGTGTGGTGTATTAATGTGTGTGTGTGTGTGTGTGTGTGTGTATTAATGTGTGTGTGTGTGTGTGTGTGTGTGTGTGTGTGTGTTTATGTGTGTGTGTGGTGTATTAATGTGTGTGTGTTTTTATGTGTGTGTGTATGTGTGTGTGTGAAATGTGTGTGTGTGTGTTAATGTGTGTGTGTGTGTGTATTAATGTGTGTGTATTTATGTGTGTGTGTGTGTATTAATGTGTGTGTGTGTGTGTTAATGTGTGTGTTCTGTCTGTGTGTATTAATGTGTGTGTGTTTATTGTGATAACAGGGTTACTGAGACTTACTGGACAGGGTTACTATCATTACTGAGACGTTACTGAGACAGGGTTTATTACTGAGACAGGGTTACTATCATGTAAATGTTACTATCATGTGTGTACTGTGTGTGTGTGTGTATGATGTGTTTTATGTGTGTGTGTGATGTGTTAATGTTACTGTGACAGTGTGTGTGTGTGTGTATTACTGTGTGTGTTTATTACTGAGTGTGTGTGTGGTGTTAATATAATGAGTGTGTTACTATCATTATGAGTGTATTAATCATGTGTGTGGTGTTACTAATGTGTGTGTGTACTGTGTGGGTTTATGTGTGTGTGTAATGTGTGTGTGTGTGTGTGTTTACTGTGACAGGGTTATTAATGTGACAGGGTGTGTGTGTTTATGTGTGTGTGTATGTGTGACAGTGTTATGTGTTAATGTGTGTGTGTGAGACAGTGTTACTATGTGTGAGTGTGTGTGTGTGTGTGTGTGTTTATGTGTGTATTTATGTGTGTGTGTTACTATCATTACTGGTGTATTAATGTGTGTGTGTGGTGTGTTAATGTGTGTGTTCTGTCATAAGACACACACAACAGTCTCCTACTGAGACAGGGTTACTATCATTACTGAGACAGGGTTACTATCATTACTGAGACAGGGTTACTGATCAGGGTTACTGAGACAGGGTTACTAGACAGGGTTACTGAGACAGGGTTACTGAGACAGGGTTACTATCATTACTGAGACAGGAGACAGGGTTACTATCATTACTGAGACAGGGTTACTATCATTACTGAGACAGGGTTACTATCATTACTGAGACAGGGTTACTATCATTACTGAGACAGGGTTACTATCATTACTGAGACAGGGTTACTATCATTACTGAGACAGGGTTACTGAGACAGGGTTACTATCATTACTGAGACAGGGTTACTGAGACAGGGTTACTATCATTACTGAGACAGGGTTACTATCATTACTGAGACAGGGTTACTATCATTACTGAGACAGGGTTACTGAGACAGGGTTACTGAGACAGGGTTACTATCATTACTGAGACAGGGTTAATATCATTACTGAGACAGGGTTACTATCATTACTGAGACAGGGTTACTATCATTACTGAGACAGGGTTACTGAGACAGGGTTACATTACTGAGACAGGGTTAATATCATTACTGAGACAGGGTTACTATCATTACTGGACAGGGTTATCATTACTGAGACAGGGGTTACTACTCAGGGTTACTGAGACAGGGTTACATGAGACAGGGTTAATATCATTACTGAGACAGGGTTACTATCATTACTGAGACAGGGTTACTGAGACAGGGTTACTGAGACAGGGTTACTGAGACAGGGTTACTGAGACAGGGTTACTATCATTACTGAGACAGGGTTACATACTGAGACAGGGTTACTCATTACTGAGACAGGGTTGAGACTTATATCATTACTGAGACAGGGTTACTGAGACAGAGACAGAGACAGGGTTACTATCATTACTGAGACAGGGTTACTATCATTACTGAGACAGGGTTACTATCATTACTGAGACAGGGTTACATTCAATACTGAGACAGGGTTACTGAGACAGGGTTACTGAGACAGGGTTACTGAGACAGGGTTACTATCATTACTGAGACAGGGTTACTGAGACAGGGTTACTATCATTACTGAGACAGGGTTACTATCATTACTGAGACAGGGTTACTGAGACAGGGTTACTGAGACAGGGTTACTGAGACAGGGTTAATATCATTACTGAGACAGGGTTACTGAGACAGGGTTACTGAGACAGGGTTACTATCATTACTGAGACAGGGTTACTATCATTACTGAGACAGGGTTACTTACTGAGACAGGGTTACTGAGACAGGGTTACTGAGACAGGGTTACTAGACATTACTGAGACAGGGTTAATATCATTACTGAGACAGGGTTACTATCAGACAGGGTTACTATCATTACTGAGACAGGGTTACTGATTAGACAGGGTTACTGAGACAGGGTTACTATCATTACTGAGACAGGGTTACTATCATTACTGAGACAGGGTTACTGAGACAGGGTTACTGAGACAGGGTTACTGAGACAGGGTTAATATCATTACTGAGACAGGGTTACTGAGACAGGGTTAATATCATTACTGAGACAGGGTTACTGAGACAGGGTTACTATCATTACTGAGACAGGGTTACTTACTGAGACAGGGTTACTGAGACAGGGTTACTATCATTACTGAGACAGGGTCATTACTGAGACAGGGTTACTATCATTACTGAGACAGGGTTACTTACTGAGACAGGGTTACTATCATTACTGAGACAGGGTTACTATCATTACTGAGACAGGGTTACTATCATTACTGAGACAGGGTTACTATCATTACTGAGACAGGGTTAGACAGGGTTAATATCATTACTGAGACAGGGTTACTGAGACAGGGTTACTATCATTACTGAGACAGGGTTACTGAGACAGGGTTACTATCATTACTGAGACAGGGTTAATATCATTACTGAGACAGGGTTACTATCATTACTGAGACAGGGTTACTATCATTACTGAGACAGGGTTACTATCATTACTGAGACAGGGTTACTATCATTACTGAGACAGGGTTACTGAGAGACAGGGTTACTATCATTACTGAGACAGGGTTAATATCATTACTGAGACAGGGTTACTGAGACAGGGTTACTGAGACAGGGTTACTGAGACAGGGTTACTATCATTACTGAGACAGGGTTACTATCATTACTGAGACAGGGTTACTGAGACAGGGTTACTATCATTACTGAGACAGGGTTACTGAGACAGGGTTAATATCATTACTGAGACAGGGTTACTAGACAGGGTTACATTACTGAGACAGGGTTACTATCATTACTGAGACAGGGTTACTATCATTACTGAGACAGGGTTACTATTACTGAGACAGGGTTACTATCATTACTGAGACAGGGTTACTATCATTACTGAGACAGGGTTACTATCATTACTGAGACAGGGTTACTGAGACAGGGTTACTATACTGAGACAGGGTTACTGAGACAGGGTTACTGATCATTACTGAGACAGGGTTACTGAGACAGGGTTACATATTACTATCATTACTGAGACAGGGTTACTGAGACAGGGTTACTATCATTACTGAGACAGGGTTACTGAGACAGGGTTACTATCATTACTGAGACAGGGTTACTGAGACAGGGTTACTATCATTACTGAGACAGGGTTACTGAGACAGGGTTACTATCATTACTGAGACAGGGTTACTGAGACAGGGTTAATATCATTACTGAGACAGGGTTACTATCATTACTGAGACAGGGTTACTATCATTACTGAGACAGGGTTACTGAGACAGGGTTACTGAGACAGGGTTACTATCATTAATGAGACAGGGTTACTGAGACAGGGTTACTATCATTACTGAGACAGGGTTACTATCATTACTGAGACAGGGTTACTATCATTACTGAGACAGGGTTACTATCATTACTGAGACAGGGTTACTATCATTACTGAGACAGGGTTACTGAGACAGGGTTACTATCATTACTGAGACAGGGTTACTATCATTACTGAGACAGGGTTACTGAGACAGGGTTACATCATTACTGAGACAGGGTTACTATCATTACTGAGACAGGGTTACTATCATTACTGAGACAGGGTTACTGAGACAGGGTTACTATCATTACTGAGACAGGGTTACTGAGACAGGGTTACTATCATTACTGAGACAGGGTTACTATCATTACTGAGACAGGGTTACTATCATTACTGAGACAGGGTTACTCATTACATTACTATCATTACTGAGACAGGGTTACTATATTACTGAGACAGGGTTACTGAGACAGGGTTACTATCATTACTGAGACAGGGTTACTATCATTACTGAGACAGGGTTACTGAGACAGGGTTACTGAGACAGGGTTACTATCATTACTGAGACAGGGTTAATATCATTACTGAGACAGGGTTACTATCATTACTGAGACAGGGTTACTATCATTACTGAGACAGGGTTACTGAGACAGGGTTACTATCATTACTGAGACAGGGTTACTGAGACAGGGTTACTGAGACAGGGTTACTAGACATTACTGAGACAGGGTTACTATCATTACTGAGACAGGGTTACTGAGACAGGGTTACTATCATTACTGAGACAGGGTTACATTACTGAGACAGGGTTACTATCATTACTGAGACAGGGTTACTATCATTACTGAGACAGGGTTACTATCATTACAGGGTTACTGAGACAGGGTTACTATCATTACTGAGACAGGGTTACTATCATTACTGAGACAGGGTTACATTACTGAGACAGGGTTACTATCATTACTGAGACAGGGTTACTGAGACAGGGTTACATTACTGAGACAGGGTTACTATCATTACTGAGACAGGGTTACTATCATTACTGAGACAGGGTTACTGAGACAGGGTTACTATCATTACTGAGACAGGGTTATCATTACTGAGACAGGGTTACTTACTGAGACAGGGTTACTGAGACAGGGTTACTATCATTACTGAGACAGGGTTACTATCATTACTGAGACAGGGTTACTAGACAGGGTTACTGAGACAGGGTTACTGAGACAGGGTTACTGAGACAGGGTTACTATCATTACTGAGACAGGGTTACTGAGACAGGGTTACTATCATTACTGAGACAGGGTTACTATCAGGGTTACTGAGACAGGGTTACTATCATTACTGAGACAGGGTTACTATCATTACTGAGACAGGGTTACTATCATTACTGAGACAGGGTTACTGAGACAGGGTTACTATCATTACTGAGACAGGGAGACAGGGTTACTTACTGAGACAGGGTTACTATCATTACTGAGACAGGGTTACTATCATTACTGAGACAGGGTTACTGAGACAGGGTTACTATCATCAGACAGGGTTACTGAGACAGGGTTACTAGACAGGGTCATTACTGAGACAGGGTTACTATCATTACTGAGACAGGGTTACTATCATTACTGAGACAGGGTTACTTACTGAGACAGGGTTACTATCATTACTGAGACAGGGTTACTGAGACAGGGTTACTATCATTACTGAGACAGGGTTACTATCATTACTGAGACAGGGTTACTATCATTACTGAGACAGGGTTAAGACAGGGTTACTGAGACAGGGTTACTGAGACAGGGTTAATATCATTACTGAGACAGGGTTACTATCATTACTGAGACAGGGTTACTGAGACAGGGTTACTATCATTACTGAGACAGGGTTACTGAGACAGGGTTACTGAGACAGGGTTACTATCATTACTGAGACAGGGTTACTGAGACAGGGTTACTGAGACAGGGTTACTATCATTACTGAGACAGGGTTACTGAGACAGGGTTACTATCATTACTGAGACAGGGTTACTATCATTACTGAGACAGGGTTACTATCAGGGTTACTGAGACAGGGTTACTGAGACAGGGTTACTGAGACAGGGTTACTGAGACAGGGTTACTATCATTACTGAGACAGGGTTACTGAGACAGGGTTACTATCATTACTGAGACAGGGTTACTATCATTACTGAGACAGGGTTACTGAGACAGGGTTACTATCATTATCATTACTGAGACAGGGTTACTATCATTACTGAGACAGGGTTACTATCATTACTGAGACAGGGTTACTGAGACAGGGTTACTATCATTACTGAGACAGGGTTACATTACTGAGACAGGGTTACATACTCATTACTGAGACAGGGTTACTATCATTACTGAGACAGGGTTACTATCATTACTGAGACAGGGTTACTACTGAGACAGGTTACATTACTGAGACAGGGTTACTATCAGGGTTACTGAGACAGGGTTACTATCATTACTGAGACAGGGTTACTGAGACAGGGTCAGGGTTACTGAGACAGGGTTACTATCAGGGTTACTGAGACAGGGTTACTATCATTACTGAGACAGGGTTACTATCATTAATGAGACAGGGTTACTGAGACAGGGTTACTATCATTACTGAGACAGGGTTACTGAGACAGGGTTACTATCATTACTGAGACAGGGTTACTATCATTACTGAGACAGGGTTACTGAGACAGGGTTACTGAGACAGGGTTACTGAGACATTACTGAGACAGGGTTACTGAGACAGGGTTACTATCATTAGACAGGGTTACTGAGACAGGGTTACTATCATTACTGAGACAGGGTTACTGAGACAGGGTTAACATCATTACTGAGACAGGGTTACTGAGACAGGGTTACTGAGACAGGGTTACTATCATTACTGAGACAGGGTTACTATCATTACTGAGACAGGGTTACTGAGACAGGGTTACTAGACATTACTGAGACAGGGTTACTATCATACTGAGACAGGGTTACTATCATTACTGAGACAGGGTTACTATCATTACTGAGACAGGGTTACTGAGACAGGGTTACTATCATTACTGAGACAGGGTTACTGAGACAGGGTTACTATCATTACTGAGACAGGGTTACTATCATTACTGAGACAGGGTTAGACAGGGTATCATTACTGAGACAGGGTTACTGAGACAGGGTTACTATCATTACTGAGACAGGGTTACTGAGACAGGGTTACTATCATTACTGAGACAGGGTTACTATCATTACTGAGACAGGGTTACTGAGACAGGGTTACTGAGACAGGGTTACTATCATTACTGAGACAGGGTTACTATCATTACTGAGACAGGGTTACTGAGACAGGGTTACTGAGACAGGGTTACTGAGACAGGGTTACTGAGACAGGGTTAATATCATTACTGAGACAGGGTTACTATCATTACTGAGACAGGGTTACTGAGACAGGGTTACTATCATTACTGAGACAGGGTTACTATCATTACTGAGACAGGGTTACTATCATTACTGAGACAGGGTTACTGATCAGGGTTACTGAGACAGGGTTACTATCAGGGTTACTGAGACAGGGTTACTGAGACAGGGTTACTATCATTACTGAGACAGGGTTACTGAGACAGGGTTACTTTACTATCATTACTGAGACAGGGTTACTATCTGAGACAGGGTTACTGAGACAGGGTTACTGAGACAGGGTTAACATCATTACTGAGACAGGGTTACTGAGACAGGGTTACTGAGACAGGGTTACATTACTGAGACAGGGTTACTGAGACAGGGTCATTACTGAGACAGGGTTAATATCATTACTGAGACAGGGTTACTGATCATCATACTGAGACAGGGTTACTGAGACAGGGTTACTGAGACAGGGTTACTGAGACAGGGTTACTATCATTACTGAGACAGGGTTACTATCATTACTGACAGGGTTACTGAGACAGGGTTACTATCATTACTGAGACAGGGTTACTGATTACTGAGACAGGGTTACTATCAGGGTTACTGAGACAGGGTTAATATCATTGACAGGGTTGAGACAGGGTTAGACAGGGTTACTATCATTACTGAGACAGGGTTACTGAGACAGGGTTAATATATCATTACTGAGACAGGGTTACTAGACAGGGTCATTACTGAGACAGGGTTAATATCATTACTGAGACAGGGTTACTATCATTAGACAGGGTTACTGAGACAGGGTTACTATCATTACTGAGACAGGGTTACTGAGACAGGGTTACTATCATCTGAGACAGGGTTACTGAGACAGGGTTACTATCATTACTGAGACAGGGTTACTATCATTACTGAGACAGGGTTACTATCATTACTGAGACAGGGTTACTATCATTACTGAGACAGGGTTACTAGACAGGGTTACATTACTGAGACAGGGTTACTATCATTACTGAGACAGGGTTACTGAGACAGGGTTACTATCATTACTGAGACAGGGTTACTATCATTACTGAGACAGGGTTACTATCATTACTGAGACAGGGTTACTATCATTACTGAGACAGGGTTACTGAGACAGGGTTACTATCATTACTGAGACAGGGTTACTGAGACAGGGTTACTATCATTACTGAGACAGGGTTACTATCATTACTGAGACAGGGTTACTGAGACAGGGTTACTATCATTACTGAGACAGGGTTACTGAGACAGGGTTACTATCATTACTGAGACAGGGTTACTATCATTACTGAGACAGGGTTACTATCATTACTGAGACAGGGTTACTGAGACAGGGTTACTATCATTACTGAGACAGGGTTACTGAGACAGGGTTACTATCATTACTGAGACAGGGTTACTATCATTACTGAGACAGGGTTACTGAGACAGGGTTACTGAGACAGGGTTACTGAGACAGGGTTACTATCATTACTGAGACAGGGTTACTATCATTACTGAGACAGGGTTACTGAGACAGGGTTAATATCATTACTGAGACAGGGTTACTGAGACAGGGTTACTGAGACAGGGTTACTGAGACAGGGTTACTGAGACAGGGTTACTGAGACAGGGTTACTATCATTACTGAGACAGGGTTACTGAGACAGGGTTACTATCATTACTGAGACAGGGTTACTGATCATTACTGAGACAGGGTTACTATCATTACTGAGACAGGGTTACTATCATTACTGAGACAGGGTTACTGAGACAGGGTTACTCATTACTGGAGACAGGGTTACTGAGACAGGGTTACTGAGACAGGGTTACTGAGACAGGGTTACTGAGACAGGGTTACTATCAGGGTTACTGAGACAGGGTTACTATCATTACTGAGACAGGGTTACTATCATTACTGAGACAGGGTTACTGAGACAGGGTCATTACTGAGACAGGGTTACTATCATTACTGAGACAGGGTTACTATCATTACTGAGACAGGGTTACTATGAGACAGGGTTACTGAGACAGGGTTAATATCATTACTGAGACAGGGTTACTATCATTACTGAGACAGGGTTACTATCATTTACTGAGACAGGGTTACTGAGACAGGGTTACTATCATTACTGAGACAGGGTTACTATCATTACTGAGACAGGGTTACTGAGACAGGGTTACTGAGACAGGGTTACTATCATTACTGAGACAGGGTTACTATCATTACTGAGACAGGGTTACATTACTGAGACAGGGTTACTGAGACAGGGTTACTATTTACTGAGACAGGGTTACTTATCATTACTGAGACAGGGTTACTATCATTACTGAGACAGGGTTACTGAGACAGGGTTACTATCATTACTGAGACAGGGTTACTGAGACAGGGTTACTATCATTACTGAGACAGGGTTACTATCATTACTGAGACAGGGTTACTATCATTACTGAGGGTTACAGGGTTACTATCATTACTGAGACAGGGTTACTGATTACAGACAGGGTTACTGAGACAGGGTTACTATCATTACTGAGACAGGGTTACTGAGACAGGGTTACTATCATTACTGAGACAGGGTTACTGAGACAGGGTTACTGAGACAGGGTTACTATCATTACTGAGACAGGGTTACTGAGACAGGTCATCATTACTGAGACAGGGTTACATTACTGAGACAGGGTTACTGAGACAGGGTTACTATCATTACTGAGACAGGGTTACTATCATTACTGAGACAGGGTTACTATCATTACTGAGACAGGGTTACTGAGACAGGGTTACATCATTACTGAGACAGGGTTACTGAGACAGGGTTACTATCATTACTGAGACAGGGTTACTATCATTACTGAGACAGGGTTACTGAGACAGGGTTACTATCATTACTGAGACAGTTTACTATCAGACAGGGTTACTGAGACAGGGTTAATATCATTACTGAGACAGGGTTAATATCATTACTGAGACAGGGTTACTATCATTACTGAGACAGGGTTACTATCATTACTGAGACAGGGTTACTATCATTACTGAGACAGGGTTACTGAGACAGGGTTACTGAGACAGGGTTACTATCATTACTGAGACAGGGTTACAGACAGGTTAATATCATTACTGAGACAGGGTTACTATCATTACTGAGACAGGGTTACTGAGACAGGGTCATTACTGAGACAGGGTTACTATCATTACTGAGACAGGGTTACATTACTGAGACAGGGTTACTATCATTACTGAGACAGGGTTACTGAGACAGGGTTACTATCATTACTGAGACAGGGTTACTATCATTACTGAGACAGGGTTACTGAGACAGGGTTACTATCATTACTGAGACAGGGTTACTATCATTACTGAGACAGGGTTACTATCATTACTGAGACAGGGTTACTATCATTACTGAGACAGGGTTACATTACTGAGACAGGGTTACTAGACAGGGTTACTGAGACAGGGTTACTATCATTACTGAGACAGGGTTAATATCATTACTGAGACAGGGTTAATATCATTACTGAGACAGGGTTACTGAGACAGGGTTACTATCATTACTGAGACAGGGTTACTGAGACAGGGTTAATATCATTACTGAGACAGGGTTACTGAGACAGGGTTAATATCATTACTGAGACAGGGTTACTATCATTACTGAGACAGGGTTACTGAGACAGGGTTACTATCATTACTGAGACAGGGTTACTGAGACAGGGTTACTGAGACAGGGTTACTGAGACAGGGTTACTATCATTACTGAGACAGGGTTACTACTGAGACAGGGTTACTGAGACAGGGTTACTACATTACTGAGACAGGGTTACTATCATTACTGAGACAGGGTTACTATCATTACTGAGACATTACTGAGACAGGGTTACTGAGACAGGGTTACTATCATTACTGAGACAGGGTTACTGATTACTGAGACAGGGTTACTATCATTACTGAGACAGGGTTACTATCATTACTGAGACAGGGTTACTGAGACAGGGTTACTATCATTACTGAGACAGGGTTATCATTACTGAGACAGGGTTACTAGACATTACTGAGACAGGGTTACTATCATTACTGAGACAGGGTTACTATATCATTACTGAGACAGGGTTACATTACTGAGACAGGGTTACTGAGACAGGGTTACTGAGACAGGGTTACTATCATTACTGAGACAGGGTTACTGAGACAGGGTTACTATCATTACTGAGACAGGGTTACTGAGACAGGGTTACTATCATTACTGAGACAGGGTTACTATCATTACTGAGACAGGGTTACTGAGACAGGGTTACTATCATTACTGAGACAGGGTTACTGAGACAGGGTTACTGAGACAGGGTTCATTACTGAGACAGGGTTACATTACTGAGACAGGGTTACTGAGACAGGGTTACTGAGACAGGGTTACTATCATTACTGAGACAGGGTTACTGAGACAGGGTTACTACATTACTGAGACAGGGTTACTGATCATTACTGAGACAGGGTTACTGAGACAGGGTTACTATCATTACTGAGACAGGGTTACTGAGACAGGGTTACTGAGACAGGGTTACTGAGACAGGGTTACATTACTGAGACAGGGTTACTGAGACAGGGTTACTATCATTACTGAGACAGGGTTACTATCATTACTGAGACAGGGTTACTATCATTACTGAGACAGGGTTACTAGACAGGGTTACTGAGACAGGGTTACTTACTGAGACAGGGTTACTATCATTACTGAGACAGGGTTACTGAGACAGGGTTACTATCATTGAGACAGGGTTACTATCATTACTGAGACAGGGTTACTAGACAGGGTTACTGAGACAGGGTTACTGAGACAGGGTTACTATCATTACTGAGACAGGGTTACTGAGACAGGGTTACTATCATTACTGAGACAGGGTTACTATACTGAGACAGGGTTACTGAGACAGGGTTAATATCATTACTGAGACAGGGTTACTATCATTACTGAGACAGGGTTACTGAGACAGGGTTACTATCATTACTGAGACAGGGTTAATATCATTACTGAGACAGGGTTACTGAGACAGGGTTACTATCATTACTGAGACAGGGTTACTGAGACAGGGTTACTATCATTACTGAGACAGGGTTACATTACTGATCATTACTGAGACAGGGTTACTGAGACAGGGTTACATCATTACTGAGACAGGGTTACTGAGACAGGGTTACTATCAGACAGGGTTACTGAGACAGGGTTACTATCATTACTGAGACAGGGTTACTATCATTACTGAGACAGGGTTACTATCATTACTGAGACAGGGTTACTATCATTACTGAGACAGGGTTACTGAGGGTTACTGAGACAGGGTTACTGAGACAGGGTTACTGAGACAGGGTTACTATCATTACTGAGACAGGGTTACTATCATTACTGAGACAGGGTTACTGAGACAGGGTTAATATCATTACTGAGACAGGGTTACTGAGACAGGGTTACTGAGACAGGGTTACTATCATTACTGAGACAGGGTTACTATCATTACTGAGACAGGGTTACTCAGACTGAGACAGGGTTACTATCATTACTGAGACAGGGTTACTGAGACAGGGTTACTATCATTACTGAGACAGGGTTACTATCATTACTGAGACAGGGTTACTGAGACAGGGTTACTATCATTACTGAGACAGGGTTACTGAGACAGGGTTACTGAGACAGGGTTACTGAGACAGGGTTACTATCATTACTGAGACAGGGTTACTATCATTACTGAGACAGGGTTACTGAGACAGGGTTACTATCATTACTGAGACAGGGTTACTGAGACAGGGTTACTGAGACAGGGTTACTATCATTACTGAGACAGGGTTACTATCATTACTGAGACAGGGTTAATATCATTACTGAGACAGGGTTACTGAGACAGGGTTACTATCATTACTGAGACAGGGTTACTGAGACAGGGTTACTGAGACAGGGTTAATATCATTACTGAGACAGGGTTACTATCATTACTGAGACAGGGTTACTGAGACAGGGTTACTATCATTACTGAGACAGGGTTACTGAGACAGGGTTACTATCATTACTGAGACAGGGTTACTATCATTACTGAGACAGGGTTACTGAGACAGGGTTAACATCATTACTGAGACAGGGTTACTGAGACAGGGTTAATATCATTACTGAGACAGGGTTACTGAGACAGGGTTACTATCATTACTGAGACAGGGTTACTGAGACAGGGTTACATTACTGAGACAGGGTTACTATCACTGAGACAGGTTACTGAGACAGGGTTACTGAGACAGGGTTACTGAGACAGGGTTACTGAGACAGGGTTACTGAGACAGGGTTACTATCATTACTGAGACAGGGTTACTGAGACAGGGTTACTGAGACAGGGTTACTGAGACAGGGTTACTATCATTACTGAGACAGGGTTAATATCATTACTGAGACAGGGTTACTATCATTACTGAGACAGGGTTACTATCATTACTGAGACAGGGTTACTGAGACAGGGTTACTGAGACAGGGTTACTATCATTACTGAGACAGGGTTACTATCATTACTGAGACAGGGTTACTGAGACAGGGTTACTGAGACAGGGTTACTGAGACAGGGTTACTATCATTACTGAGACAGGGTTACTGAGACAGGGTTACTATCATTACTGAGACAGGGTTACTATCATTACTGAGACAGGGTTACTGAGACAGGGTTACTATCATTACTGAGACAGGGTTACTATCATTACTGAGACAGGGTTACTGAGACAGGGTTACTGAGACAGGGTTACTATCATTACTGAGACAGGGTTACTGAGACAGGGTTACTATCATTACTGAGACAGGGTTACTATCATTACTGAGACAGGGTTACTGAGACAGGGTTACATCATGAGACAGGGTTACTGAGACAGGGTTACTGAGACAGGGTTACTGAGACAGGGTTACTAGACATTACTGAGACAGGGTTACTATCATTACTGAGACAGGGTTACTGAGACAGGGTTACTAGACAGGGTTACTGAGACAGGGTTACTATCATTACTGAGACAGGGTTACTGAGACAGGGTTACTATCATTACTGAGACAGGGTTACTATCATTACTGAGACAGGGTTACTATCATTACTGAGACAGGGTTACTGATTACTGAGACAGGGTTACTATCATTACTGAGACAGGGTTACTGAGACAGGGTTACTGAGACAGGGTTACTGAGACAGGGTTACTGAGACATTACTGAGACAGGGTTACTATCATTACTGAGACAGGGTTACTGAGACAGGGTTACTATCATTACTGAGACAGGGTTACTATCATTACTGAGACAGGGTTACTGAGACAGGGTTACATCATTACTGAGACAGGGTTACTATCATTACTGAGACAGGGTTACTGAGACAGGGTTACATCATTACTGAGACAGGGTTACTGAGACAGGGTTATCATTACTGAGACAGGGTTACTGAGACAGGGTTACTATCATTACTGATCATTACTGAGACAGGGTTACTATCATTACTGAGACAGGGTTACTATCATTACTGAGACAGGGTTACATCATTACTGAGACAGGGTTACTGAGACAGGGTTACTATCATTACTGAGACAGGGTTACATCATTACTGAGACAGGGTTACTGAGACAGGGTTACTATCATTAGAGACAGGGTTAACATCATTACTGAGACAGGGTTACTGAGACAGGGTTACTATCATTACTGAGACAGGGTTAATATCTGAGACAGGGTTACTGAGACAGGGTTACTATCATTACTGAGACAGGGTTACTATCATTACTGAGACAGGGTTACTGAGACAGGGTTACTGAGACAGGGTTACATCATTACTGAGACAGGGTTACTATCATTACTGAGACAGGGTTACTGAGACAGGGTCATCATTACTGAGACAGGGTTAACTATCATTACTGAGACAGGGTTACTGAGACAGGGTTACATTACTGAGACAGGGTTACTGAGACAGGGTTACTATCATTACTGAGACAGGGTTACTGAGACAGGGTTACTATCATTACTGAGACAGGGTTACTATCATTACTGAGACAGGGTTACTGAGACAGGGTTACTATCATTACTGAGACAGGGTTACTATCATTACTGAGACAGGGTTACTGAGACATTACTGAGACAGGGTTACTATCATTACTGAGACAGGGTTACTGAGACAGGGTTACTATCATTACTGAGACAGGGTTACAGGGTTACTGAGACATTACTGAGACAGGGTTACTGAGACAGGGTTACTATCATTACTGAGACAGGGTTACTGAGACAGGGTTACTGAGACAGGGTTACTTACTGAGAGACAGGGTTACTATCATTACTGAGACAGGGTTACTGAGACAGGGTTACTTATCATTACTGAGACAGGGTTACTGAGACAGGGTTACTGAGACAGGGTTACTATCATTACTGAGACAGGGTTACTATCATTAATGAGACAGGGTTACTGAGACAGGGTTACTGAGACATTACTGAGACAGGGTTACTGAGACAGGGTTACTGAGACAGGGTTACTATCATTACTGAGACAGGGTTACTGAGACAGGGTTACTGAGACAGGGTTACTATCATTACTGAGACAGGGTTACTGAGACAGGGTTACTATTACTGAGACAGGGTTACTCATTACTGAGACAGGGTTACTATCATTACTGAGACAGGGTTACTATCATTACTGAGACAGGGTTACTGAGACAGGGTTACTATCATGGGTTACTGAGACAGGGTTACAGGGTTACTATCATTACTGAGACAGGGTTACTATCATTACTGAGACAGGGTTACTATCATTACTGAGACAGGGTTACTGAGACAGGGTTACTGAGACAGGGTTACTATCATTACTGAGACAGGGTTACTGAGACAGGGTTACTTATCAGGGTTACTGAGACAGGGTTACTATCATTACTGAGACAGGGTTAATATCATTACTGAGACAGGGTTACTGATCAGGGTTACTGAGACAGGGTTACTATCATTACTGAGACAGGGTTACTATCATTACTGAGACAGGGTTACTGAGACAGGGTTACTATCATTACTGAGACAGGGTTACTGAGACAGGGTTACTATCATTACTGAGACAGGGTTACTGAGACAGGGTTACTAGACAGGGTTACTATCATTACTGAGACAGGGTTACTACTGAGACAGGGTTACTGAGACAGGGTTACTATCATTACTGAGACAGGGTTACTGAGACAGGGTTACTATCATTACTGAGACAGGGTTACTGAGACAGGGTTACTATCATTACTGAGACAGGGTTACTATCATTACTGAGACAGGGTTACTATCATTACTGAGACAGGGTTACTGAGACAGGGTTACTGAGACAGGGTTACTATCATTACTGAGACAGGGTTACTATCATTACTGAGACAGGGTTACTATCATTACTGAGACAGGGTTACTGAGACAGGGTTACTATCATTACTGAGACAGGGTTACTATCATTACTGAGACAGGGTTACTGAGACAGGGTTACTGAGACAGGGTTACTATCATTACTGAGACAGGGTTACTATCATTACTGAGACAGGGTTACTGAGACAGGGTTACTATCATTACTGAGACAGGGTTATTACATTACTGAGACAGGGTTACTGAGACAGGGTTAATATCATTACTGAGACAGGGTTACTATCATTACTGAGACAGGGTTACTGAGACAGGGTTACTGAGACAGGGTTACTATCATTACTGAGACAGGGTTACTGAGACAGGGTTACTATCATTACTGAGACAGGGTTACTATCATTACTGAGACAGGGTTACTATCATTACTGAGACAGGGTTACTGAGACAGGGTTACTGAGACAGGGTTACTATCATTACTGAGACAGGGTTACTGAGACAGGGTTACTGAGACAGGGTTAATATCATTACTGAGACAGGGTTACTGAGACAGGGTTAATATCATTACTGAGACAGGGTTACTGAGACAGGGTTAATATCATTACTGAGACAGGGTTACTATCATTACTGAGACAGGGTTACTGAGACAGGGTTACTGAGACAGGGTTACTGAGACAGGGTTACTGAGACAGGGTTACTATCATTACTGAGACAGGGTTACTGAGACAGGGTTACTGAGACAGGGTTACTATCATTACTGAGACAGGGTTACTGAGACAGGGTTACTGAGACAGGGTTACTGTCATTACTGAGACAGGGTTACTATCATTACTGAGACAGGGTTACTATCATTACTGAGACAGGGTTACTATCATTACTGAGACAGGGTTACTATCATTACTGAGACAGGGTTACTGAGACAGGGTTACTATCATTACTGAGACAGGGTTACTGAGACAGGGTTACTGAGACAGGGTTACTATCATTACTGAGACAGGGTTACTGAGACAGGGTTACTGAGACAGGGTTACTATCATTACTGAGACAGGGTTACTATCATTACTGAGACAGGGTTACTGAGACAGGGTTACTATCATTACTGAGACAGGGTTAATATCATTACTGAGACAGGGTTAATATCATTACTGAGACAGGGTTACTATCATTACTGAGACAGGGTTACTGAGACAGGGTTACTATCATTACTGAGACAGGGTTACTGAGACAGGGTTACTGAGACAGGGTTAATATCATTACTGAGACAGGGTTACTGAGACAGGGTTACTGAGACAGGGTTACTATCATTAATGAGACAGGGTTACTGAGACAGGGTTACTATCATTACTGAGACAGGGTTACTATCATTACTGAGACAGGGTTACTGAGACAGGGTTAATATCATTACTGAGACAGGGTTACTATCATTACTGAGACAGGGTTACTGAGACAGGGTTACTATCATTACTGAGACAGGGTTACTATCATTACTGAGACAGGGTTACTATCATTACTGAGACAGGGTTACTATCATTAATGAGACAGGGTTACTGAGACAGGGTTACTATCATTACTGAGACAGGGTTACTATCATTACTGAGACAGGGTTACTGAGACAGGGTTACTATCATTACTGAGACAGGGTTAATATCATTACTGAGACAGGGTTACTGAGACAGGGTTACTGAGACAGGGTTACTATCATTACTGAGACTGGGTTAATATCATTACTGAGACAGGGTTACTGAGACAGGGTTAATATCATTACTGAGACAGGGTTACTGAGACAGGGTTACTATCATTACTGAGACAGGGTTAATATCATTACTGAGACAGGGTTAATATCATTACTGAGACAGGGTTACTGAGACAGGGTTACTATCATTACTGAGACAGGGTTACTATCATTACTGAGACAGGGTTACTGAGACAGTGTTAATATCATTACTGAGACAGGGTTACTATCATTACTGAGACAGGGTTACTATCATTACTGAGACAGGGTTACTATCATTACTGAGACAGGGTTACTGAGACAGGGTTACTATCATTACTGAGACAGGGTTACTGAGACAGGGTTACTATCATTACTGAGACAGGGTTAATATCATTACTGAGACAGGGTTACTATCATTACTGAGACAGGGTTACTATCATTACTGAGACAGGGTTACTGAGACAGGGTTACTGAGACAGGGTTACTGAGACAGGGTTAATATCATTACTGAGACAGGGTTACTATCATTACTGAGACAGGGTTACTATCATTACTGAGACAGGGTTACTGAGACAGGGTTACTATCATTACTGAGACAGGGATACTGAGACAGGGTTACTGAGACAGGGTTACTATCATTACTGAGACAGGGTTAATATCATTACTGAGACAGGGTTACTATCATTACTGAGACAGGGTTACTATCATTACTGAGACAGGGTTACTATCATTACTGAGACAGGGTTACTGAGACAGGGTTACTATCATTACTGAGACAGGGTTACTATCATTACTGAGACAGGGTTAATATCATTACTGAGACAGGGTTACTGAGACAGGGTTAATATCATTACTGAGACAGGGTTACTGAGACAGGGTTAATATCATTACTGAGACAGGGTTACTGAGACAGGGTTACTATCATTACTGAGACAGGGTTACTATCATTACTGAGACAGGGTTACTGAGACAGGGTTACTATCATTACTGAGACAGGGTTACTGAGACAGGGTTAATATCATTACTGAGACAGGGTTACTGAGACAGGGTTAATATCATTACTGAGACAGTTGTTACTGAGACAGGGTTACTGAGACAGGGTTAATATCATTACTGAGACAGGGTTACTGAGACAGGGTTACTGAGACACGGTTACTGAGACACGGTTACTAAGGGGACAGGGTTACTAAGGAGACAGGGTTACTAAAGAGACAGGGTTACTAAGGAGACAGGGTTATTAAGGAGACAGGGTTACTAAGGAGACAGGGTTACTAAGACAGGGTCACTGAGAAAGGGTTACTAAGGAGACAGGGTTACTCAGGAGACAGGGTTACTAAGGAGACAGGGTTACTAAGGAGACAGGGTTACTAAGGAGACATGATTACTAAGGAGACAGGGTTATTAAGGAGACAGGGTCACTAAGACAGGGTTACTAAGGAGACAGGGTTACTCAGGAGACAGGGTTACTAAGACAGGGTCACTGAGAAAGGGTTACTAAGGAGACAGGGTTACTCAGGAGACAGGGTTACTAAGGAGACAGGGTTACTAAGGAGACAGGGTTACTCAGGAGACAGGGCTACCAAGGAGACAGGGTTACCAAGGAGACAGGGTTATTAAGGAGACAGTGTTACTCAGGAGACAGGGTTACCAAGGAGACAGGGTTATTAAGGAGACAGGGTTATTAAGGAGACAGGGTTATTAAGGAGACAGGGTTACCATGGAGACAAGGTTATTAAAGAGACAGGGTTATTAAGGAGACAGGGTTACCATGGAGATATGGTTATTAAGGAGACAGGGTTATTAAGGAGACAGGGTTATTAAGGAGACAGGGTTACCATGGAGACAGGGTTATTAAGGAGACAGGGTTATTAAGGAGACAGGGTTATTAAGGAGACAGGGTTATTAAGGAGACAGGGTTACCATGGAGACAGGGTTATTAAGGAGACAGGGTTATTAAGGAGACAGGGTTACCATGGAGACAGGGATATTAAGGAGACAGGGTTAACAGCTCCTGTCTTGTTTCACCCTTGGAACGTTTAGTAAAGTTTGGATTGTTTTAAAATAGTTTTTTTATGGTTGTAACCTGTTAATGTGTTATATTAATATTATGACAAGAGAAGACTAGGACAGTTGTAAACTCTTCTATAACCCTGGAGTGAACCTGTTACACACACACACACACACACACACACACACACACACACACACACACACACACACACACACACACACACACACACACACACACACACACACACTCATAAACTCTCACACACACACACACACACTCATAAACTCTCACACACACACACACACACACACACACACACACACACACACACACTCATAAACTCTCTCTCACACACACACACACACACACACACACACACACACACACACACACACACACACACACACACACACTCATAAACTCTCACACACAGACACACACACGCACACACACTCATAAACTCACACACAAGTAAACAAGCCTTCCAGGTTGCTACCATCTGGCCTGTGTGATATTATACAGTTGGACCTAACAGGAACCATGTTCTGGTCTGAGTGGTGTTATACAGTTGGACCTAGCAGGAACCATGTTCTGGTCTGAGTGGTGTTATACAGTTGGACCTAGCAGAACCATGTTCTGGTCTGAGTGGTGTTATACAGTTGGACCGAACAGAACCATGTTCTGGTCTGAGTGGTGTTATACAGTTGGACCGAACAGAACCATGTTCTGGTCTGAGTGGTGTTATACAGTTGGACCTAGCAGGAACCATGTTCTGGTCTGAGTGGTGTTATACAGTTGGACCTAGCAGAACCATGTTCTGGTCTGAGTGATGTTATACAGTTGGACCGAACAGAACCATGTTCTGGTCTGAGTGGTGTTATACAGTTGGACCTAGCAGGAACCATGTTCTGGTCTGAGTGGTGTTATACAGTTGGACCTAACAGGAACCATGTTCTGGTCTGAGTGGTGTTATACAGTTGGACCTAACAGAACCATGTTCTGGTCTGAGTGGTGTTATACAGTTGGACCTAACAGAACCATGTTCTGGTCTGAGTGGTGTTATACAGTTGGACCTAACAGAACCATGTTCTGGTCTGAGTGGTGTTATACAGTTGGACCTAGCAGGAACCATGTTCTGGTCTGAGTGGTGTTATACAGTTGGACCGAACAGAACCATGTTCTGGTCTGAGTGGTGTTATACAGTTGGACCTAACAGAACCATGTTCTGGTCTGAGTGGTGTTATACAGTTGGACCTAACAGAAAACATGTTCTGGGAGTTGGTCATTCCCTGTATGGAGTCCGATTAGACCTTGTCAAAAGTAGTTATATATGAACTCTATCTCCCAACTCCAACTGAACTCCAACTAGCCTGTGTTCTACAGTGAGCAGATCTCCATCTAGCCTGTGTTCTACAGTGAGAGGTACTGATCTCCATCTAGCCTGTGTTCTACAGTGAGCAGGACTGGACTCCAACTAGCCTGTGTTCTACAGTGAGAGGTACTGATCTCCATCTAGCCTGTGTTCTACAGTGAGAGGTACTGATCTCCATCTAGCCTGTGTTCTACAGTGAGAGGTACTGATCTCCAACTAGCCTGTGTTCTACAGTGAGCAGATCTCCATCTAGCCTGTGTTCTACAGTGAGCAGGACTGGACTCCAACTAGCCTGTGTTCTACAGTGAGCAGGACTGGACTCCAACTAGCCTGTGTTCTACAGTGAGCAGGACTGGACTCCAACTAGCCTGTGTTCTACAGTGAGAGGTACTGAACTCCAACTAGCCTGTGTTCTACAGTGAGCAGATCTCCAACTAGCCTGTGTTCTACAGTGAGCAGATCTCCATCTAGCCTGTGTTCTACAGTGAGCAGATCTCCAACTAGCCTGTGTTCTACAGTGAGCAGATCTCCAACTAGCCTGTGTTCTACAGTGAGCAGATCTCCAACTAGCCTGTGTTCTAAAGTGAGCAGATCTCCATCTAGCCTGTGTTCTACAGTGAGCAGGACTGGACTCCAACTAGCCTGTGTTCTACAGTGAGCAGATTTCCATCTAGCCTGTGTTCTACAGTGAGCAGATCTCCATCTAGCCTGTGTTCTACAGTGAGAGGTACTGAACTCACTTTAGCCTGTGTTCTACAGTGAGCAGATTTCCATCTAGCCTGTGTTCTACAGTGAGCAGATCTCCATCTAGCCTGTGTTCTACAGTGAGAGGTACTGAACTCCATCTAGCCTGTGTTCTACAGTGAGCAGATCTCCATCTAGCCTGTGTTCTACAGTGAGCAGGACTGGACTCCATCTAGCCTGTGTTCTACAGAGAGCAGATCTCCAACAAGCCTGTGTTCTACAGTGAGCAGATCTCCATCTAGCCTGTGTTCTACAGTGAGCAGATCTCCATCTAGCCTGTGTTCTACAGTGAGCAGGACTGAACTCCATCTAGCCTGTGTTCTACAGTGAGCAGATCTCCAACTAGCCTGTGTTCTACAGTGAGAGGTACTGATCTCCATCTAGCCTGTGTTCTACAGTGAGAGGTACTGATCTCCATCTAGCCTGTGTTCTACAGTGAGAGGTACTGATCTCCATCTAGCCTGTGTTCTACAGTGAGAGGTACTGGACTCCAACTAGCCTGTGTTCTACAGTGAGAGGTACTGATCTCCATCTAGCCTGTGATCTACAGTGAGAGGTACTGATCTCCATCTAGCCTGTGATCTACAGTGAGAGGTACTGGACTCCAACTAGCCTGTGTTCTACAGTGAGAGGTACTGGACTCCAACTAGCCTGTGTTCTACAGTGAGAGGTACTGAACTCCATCTAGCCTGTGTTCTACAGTGAGAGGTACTGATCTCCATCTAGCCTGTGTTCTACAGTGAGCAGATCTCCATCTAGCCTGTGTTCTACAGTGAGAGGTACTGATCTCCATCTAGCCTGTGTTCTACAGTGAGCAGTCCTGAACTCCCAACCTGGGAGGAGGTTAGAGGGGAAGAGAGAGATGGAGGAGGTTAGAGGTGGAAGAGAGAGAGGGAGGAGGTTAGAGGGGAAGAGCGAGAGGGAGGAGGTTAGAGGTGGAAGAGAGAGAGGGAGGAGGTTAGAGGGGAAGAGAGAGAGGGAGGAGGTTAGAGGTGGAAGAGAGAGAGGGAGGAGGTTAGAGGGGAAGAGAGAGAGGGAGGAAGTTAGAGAGGACAACCCAACATATTCCATATGGTGAATGAGGAATGGTTCCATCTGCCAGAACACCACCACTGGAATGATAGAGAGAAGTATAGGGAGAGAGAGTGAGGGAGAGAGAGAGGGGAGAGAGAGAGTGAGGGACATAGGGAGAGAGTGAGGGAGATATGGAGAGAGAGAGATAGAGAGAGAGATAGGGAGAGAGAGAGAGGGGAGAGAGAGATAGAAAGAGAGAGAGAGAGAGAGAGAGCGAGAGAGAGAGAGAGAGGGAGAGAGAGAGAGAAAGAGAGAGA
>NC_088231.1:24121948-24136948 GCF_036934945.1 Oncorhynchus masou masou
TTATTATCAACGAGCTTCAGTTTGGTCCTTCCCACTTCCTGTATGTAAAATAGCATTTGAGGATCGACTCGGTGTCAGATTACGGAGGGAACTTTTTGTTTACCACCAGGGACTCTGGTCTTTCCTCCTTGGGTGACTGTCTAGATGAGAACGACTAAACACTTGACTGAATTTAGTCTGAGTTATTGTCAGGCAACTACTGAAGAAGCTGTTGACAACGTCCTTGATGGGGGGGGGGGGACTCACTCTGGGTCTTTCTCATTGAATGACTTACGGATTTAATTAGGTTTGCCTTCTCAGTCGTTGGATGAGAACTGAGAACGGATTAAATCGGTGTTGGATTAACGTATCGGAGGGACCGGACGGCATCATTCCCAGGGACCGGATCTGGGACCGAGAGGCCAGGGGTTTGAGACACAGTGGTGTAACAATAGTGTATGGATGGAGTAAGAGTCGAGAATGGATGGAGGGAACTGGCTCCCCCTGAGGATGAGGTACCTGCCTCGTTGGCATCACACCGGCTCCTACCAGCTGTACCCAGGTAACACAGTAGTGGTACCAGCTATACCCATACAGTAGTGGTACCAGCTATATCACTATATCCAGACAGTAGTGGTACCATCTATACCCAGGTAACACAGTAGTGGTACCATCTGTACCCAGGTAACACAGTAGTGGTACCAGCTATACCCAGGTAACACAGTAGTGGTACCAGCTATACCCAGGTAACACAGTAGTGGTACCAGCTATATCACTATATCCACACAGTAGTGGTACCAGCTATACCCAGGTAACACAGTAGTGGTACCAGCTATACCCAGGTAACACAGTAGTGGTACCAGCTATATCACTATATCCAGACAGTAGTGGTACCATCTATACCCAGGTAACACAGTAGTGGTACCAGCTATATCCAGGTAACACAGTAGTGGTACCATCTGTACCCAGGTAACACAGTAGTGGTACCAGCTATACCCAGGTAACACAGTAGTGGTACCAGCTATACCCAGACAGTAGTGGTACCATCTATATCACGATATCCAGACAGTAGTGGTACCATCTATACCACTATATCCAGACAGTAGTGGTACCATCTATACCCAGGTAACACAGTAGTGGTACCAGCTATATCACTATATCCAGACAGTAGTGGTACCAGCTATACCACTATACCCAGACAGTAGTGGTACCATCTATATCACTATATCCAGACAGTAGTGGTACCATCTATACCCAGGTAACACAGTAGTGGTACCATCTATATCACGATATCCAGACAGTAGTGGTACCATCTATACCCAGGTAACACAGTAGTGGTACCAGCTATATCACTATATCCAGACAGTAGTGGTACCATCTATACCCAGGTAACACAGTAGTGGTACCATCTATACCCAGGTAACACAGTAGTGGTACCAGCTATATCACTATATCCAGACAGTAGTGGTACCAGCTATATCACTATATCCAGACAGTAGTGGTACCATCTATATCACTATATCCAGACAGTAGTGGTACCAGCTATATCACTATATCCAGACAGTAGTGGTACCAGCTATACCACTATACCCAGACAGTAGTGGTACCATCTATATCACGATATCCAGACAGTAGTGGTACCATCTATATCACTATATCCAGACAGTAGTGGTACCATCTATACCCAGGTAACACAGTAGTGGTACCAGCTATATCACTATACCCAGACAGTAGTGGTACCATCTATATCACGATATCCAGACAGTAGTGGTACCATCTATATCACTATATCCAGACAGTAGTGGTACCATCTATATCACTATACCCATACAGTAGTGGTACCAGCTATATCACTATATCCAGACAGTAGTGGTACCATCTATACCCAGGTAACACAGTAGTGGTACCAGCTATACCCAGGTAACACAGTAGTGGTACCATCTATATCACTATATCCAGGTAACACAGTAGTGGTACCAGCTATACCCAGGTAACACAGTAGTGGTACCATCTATATCACTATATCCAGACAGTAGTGGTACCAGCTATATCCAGACAGTAGTGGTACCAGCTATATCACTATATCCAGACAGTAGTGGTACCATCTATATCACTATATCCAGACAGTAGTGGTACCATCTATACCCAGGTAACACAGTAGTGGTACCATCTATATCACTATATCCAGACAGTAGTGGTACCAGCTATACCCAGACAGTAGTGGTACCAGCTATACCCAGGTAACACAGTAGTGGTACCAGCTATACCCAGGTAACACAGTAGTGGTACCAGCTATATCACTATATCCAGACAGTAGTGGTACCAGCTATACCCAGGTAACACAGTAGTGGTACCAGCTATACCCAGGTAACACAGTAGTGGTACCAGCTATATCACTATATCCAGACAGTAGTGGTACCAGCTATACCCAGACAGTAGTGGTACCAGCTATACCACTATATCCAGACAGTAGTGGTACCAGCTATACCCAGACAGTAGTGGTACCATCTATATCACTATATCCAGACAGTAGTGGTACCAGCTATACCCAGACAGTAGTGGTACCAGCTATACCCAGACAGTAGTGGTACCAGCTATACCCAGGTAACACAGTAGTGGTACCATCTATACCCAGGTAACACAGTAGTGGTACCAACGATACCCAGGTAACACAGTAGTGGTACCAGCTATACCCAGACAGTAGTGGTACCAGCTATACCCAGGTAACACAGTAGTGGTACCATCTATACCCAGGTAACACAGTAGTGGTACCAACGATACCCAGGTAACACAGTAGTGGTACCAGCTATACCCATACAGTAGTGGTACCAGCTATATCACTATACCCAGGTAACACAGTAGTGGTACCAGCTATATCACTATATCCAGACAGTAGTGGTACCAACGATACCCAGGTAACACAGTAGTGGTACCAGCTATATCACTATATCCAGGTAACACAGTAGTGGTACCAGCTATATCACTATATCCAGACAGTAGTGGTACCAGCTATACCCAGGTAACACAGTAGTGGTACCAGCTGTACCCAGGTAACACAGTAGTGGTACCAGCTATACCCAGGTAACACAGTAGTGGTACCAGCTATATCACTATATCCAGACAGTAGTGGTACCAGCTATACCCAGACAGTAGTGGTACCAGCTATATCACTATACCCAGGTAACACAGTAGTGGTACCAGCTATACCCAGACAGTAGTGGTACCAGCTATACCCAGACAGTAGTGGTACCAGCTATATCACTATACCCAGGTAACACAGTAGTGGTACCAGCTATACCCAGACAGTAGTGGTACCAGCTATACCCAGACAGTAGTGGTACCAGCTATATCACTATACCCAGGTAACACAGTAGTGGTACCAGCTATACCCAGACAGTAGTGGTACCAGCTATACCCAGGTAACACAGTAGTGGTACCAGCTATACCCAGGTAACACAGTAGTGGTACCAGCTATATCACTATATCCAGACAGTAGTGGTACCAGCTGTACCCAGGTAACACAGTAGTGGTACCAGCTATATCCAGACAGTAGTGGTACCAGCTATATCCAGGTAACACAGTAGTGGTACCAGCTATATCACTATACCCAGACAGTAGTGGTACCAGCTATATCACTATATCCAGACAGTAGTGGTACCAGCTATACCCAGACAGTAGTGGTACCATCTATACCCAGGTAACACAGTAGTGGTACCAGCTATACCCAGGTAACACAGTAGTGGTACCAGCTATATCACTATATCCAGACAGTAGTGGTACCAGCTGTACCCAGGTAACACAGTAGTGGTACCAGCTATATCCAGGTAACACAGTAGTGGTACCAGCTATACCCAGACAGTAGTGGTACCAGCTATACCCAGGTAACACAGTAGTGGTACCAGCTATACCCAGGTAACACAGTAGTGGTACCAGCTATACCCAGACAGTAGTGGTACCAGCTATTTCACTATAACCAGACAGTAGTGGTACCATCTATACCCAGGTAACACAGTAGTGGTACCAGCTATACCCAGGTAACACAGTAGTGGTACCAGCTATACCCAGACAGTAGTGGTACCAGCTATACCCAGGTAACACAGTAGTGGTACCAGCTATACCCAGGTAACACAGTAGTGGTACCAGCTATATCACTATACCCAGACAGTAGTGGTACCAGCTATATCACTATATCCAGACAGTAGTGGTACCAGCTATACCCAGACAGTAGTGGTACCAGCTATACCCAGACAGTAGTGGTACCATCTATATCACTATACCCAGACAGTAGTGGTACCATCTATACCCAGGTAACACAGTAGTGGTACCAGCTATATCACTATACCCAGACAGTAGTGGTACCAGCTATATCACTATATCCAGACAGTAGTGGTACCAGCTATACCCAGACAGTAGTGGTACCAGCTATACCCAGACAGTAGTGGTACCATCTATATCACTATACCCAGACAGTAGTGGTACCATCTATATCCAGGTAACACAGTAGTGGTACCAGCTATACCCAGGTAACACAGTAGTGGTACCAGCTATATCACTATATCCAGACAGTAGTGGTACCAGCTGTACCCAGGTAACACAGTAGTGGTACCAGCTATATCCAGGTAACACAGTAGTGGTACCAGCTATACCCAGACAGTAGTGGTACCAGCTATACCCAGGTAACACAGTAGTGGTACCAGCTATACCCAGGTAACACAGTAGTGGTACCAGCTATACCCAGACAGTAGTGGTACCAGCTATTTCACTATAACCAGACAGTAGTGGTACCATCTATACCCAGGTAACACAGTAGTGGTACCAGCTATACCCAGGTAACACAGTAGTGGTACCAGCTATATCACTATATCCAGACAGTAGTGGTACCAGCTATACCCAGACAGTAGTGGTACCAGCTATATCACTATATCCAGACAGTAGTGGTACCAGCTATACCCAGACAGTAGTGGTACCAGCTATATCACTATATCCAGACAGTAGTGGTACCAGCTATACCCAGACAGTAGTGGTACCAGCTATACCCAGACAGTAGTGGTACCAGCTATACCCAGGTAACACAGTAGTGGTACCAGCTGTACCCAGGTAACACAGTAGTGGTACCAGCTATACCCAGGTAACACAGTAGTGGTACCATCTATATCCAGGTAACACAGTAGTGGTACCAGCTATACCCAGACAGTAGTGGTACCAGCTATACCCAGACAGTAGTGGTACCAGCTATACCCAGGTAACACAGTAGTGGTACCAGCTGTACCCAGGTAACACAGTAGTGGTACCAGCTATACCCAGGTAACACAGTAGTGGTACCAGCTGTACCCAGACAGTAGTGGTACCAGCTATACCCAGGTAACACAGTAGTGGTACCAGCTATACCCAGACAGTAGTGGTACCATCTGTACCCAGGTAACACAGTAGTGGTACCAGCTATACCCAGACAGTAGTGGTACCAGCTATACTCAGGTAACACAGTAGTGGTACCAGCTGTACCCAGGTAACACAGTAGTGGTACCAGCTATATCCAGACAGTAGTGGTACCAGCTATATCCAGACAGTAGTGGTACCAGCTGTACCCAGGTAACACAGTAGTGGTACCAGCTGTACCCAGGTAACACAGTAGTGGTACCAGCTATATCCAGACAGTAGTGGTACCAGCTATATCCAGACAGTAGTGGTACCAGCTGTACCCAGGTAACACAGTAGTGGTACCAGCTATATCCAGGTAACACAGTAGTGGTACCAGCTATATCACTATATCCAGGTAACACAGTAGTGGTACCAGCTATACCCAGACAGTAGTGGTACCAGCTATATCACTATATCCAGACAGTAGTGGTACCAGCTATATCCAGACAGTAGTGGTACCAGCTGTACCCAGGTAACACAGTAGTGGTACCAGCTATACCCAGGTAACACAGTAGTGGTACCAGCTATACCCAGACAGTAGTGGTACCAGCTATACCCAGACAGTAGTGGTACCAGCTATACCCAGGTAACACAGTAGTGGTACCAGCTATACCCAGACAGTAGTGGTACCATCTATACCCAGGTAACACAGTAGTGGTACCAGCTATACCCAGACAGTAGTGGTACCAGCTATACCCAGGTAACACAGTAGTGGTACCATCTATACCCAGACAGTAGTGGTACCAGCTATATCCAGACAGTAGTGGTACCAGCTATATCCAGACAGTAGTGGTACCAGCTATACCCAGGTAACACAGTAGTGGTACCAGCTATACCCAGACAGTAGTGGTACCAGCTATATCACTATACCCAGGTAACACAGTAGTGGTACCAGCTATATCCAGACAGTAGTGGTACCAGCTATATCCAGACAGTAGTGGTACCAGCTATACCCAGGTAACACAGTAGTGGTACCATCTATACCCAGGTAACACAGTAGTGGTACCAGCTATATCACTATACCCAGGTAACACAGTAGTGGTACCAGCTATACCCAGACAGTAGTGGTACCAGCTATATCCAGACAGTAGTGGTACCAGCTATACCCAGGTAACACAGTAGTGGTACCATCTATACCCAGGTAACACAGTAGTGGTACCAGCTATATCACTATATCCAGACAGTAGTGGTACCAGCTATACCCAGACAGTAGTGGTACCAGCTATATCCAGGTAACACAGTAGTGGTACCAGCTATATCCAGACAGTAGTGGTACCAGCTATATCACTATATCCAGACAGTAGTGGTACCAGCTATATCACTATATCCAGACAGTAGTGGTACCAGCTATACCCAGACAGTAGTGGTACCATCTATACCCAGGTAACACAGTAGTGGTACCATCTATACCCAGGTAACACAGTAGTGGTACCATCTATATCACTATATCCAGGTAACACAGTAGTGGTACCAGCTATATCCAGACAGTAGTGGTACCAGCTATATCACTATACCCAGACAGTAGTGGTACCATCTATATCACTATATCCAGACAGTAGTGGTACCAGCTGTACCCAGGTAACACAGTAGTGGTACCAGCTATATCCAGACAGTAGTGGTACCAGCTATATCACTATATCCAGACAGTAGTGGTACCATCTATATCACTATATCCAGACAGTAGTGGTACCAGCTATATCCAGGTAACACAGTAGTGGTACCAGCTATACCCAGGTAACACAGTAGTGGTACCATCTATATCACTATATCCAGACAGTAGTGGTACCATCTATATCACTATATCCAGACAGTAGTGGTACCAGCTATACCCAGGTAACACAGTAGTGGTACCATCTATATCACTATATCCAGACAGTAGTGGTACCATCTATATCACTACATCCAGACAGTAGTGGTACCATCTATATCACTATATCCAGACAGTAGTGGTACCAGCTATATCACTATATCCAGACAGTAGTGGTACCAGCTATATCCAGACAGTAGTGGTACCATCTATATCACTATATCCAGACAGTAGTGGTACCAGCTATATCACTATATCCAGACAGTAGTGGTACCAGCTATATCCAGACAGTAGTGGTACCATCTATATCACTACATCCAGACAGTAGTGGTACCATCTATATCACTATATCCAGACAGTAGTGGTACCATCTATATCACTATATCCAGACAGTAGTGGTACCAGCTATACCCAGACAGTAGTGGTACCAGCTATATCCAGACAGTAGTGGTACCATCTATATCACTATATCCAGACAGTAGTGGTACCATCTATATCACGATATCCAGACAGTAGTGGTACCATCTATACCCAGGTAACACAGTAGTGGTACCAGCTGTACCCAGGTAACACAGTAGTGGTACCAGCTATACCCAGGTAACACAGTAGTGGTACCATCTATACCCAGGTAACACAGTAGTGGTACCAGCTGTACCCAGGTAACACAGTAGTGGTACCAGCTGTACCCAGGTAACACAGTAGTGGTACCATCTATATCACTATATCCAGACAGTAGTGGTACCATCTATATCACTATATCCAGACAGTAGTGGTACCATCTATACCCAGGTAACACAGTAGTGGTACCATCTATACCCAGGTAACACAGTAGTGGTACCATCTATACCCAGGTAACACAGTAGTGGTACCAGCTGTACCCAGGTAACACAGTAGTGGTACCAGCTATATCCAGGTAACACAGTAGTGGTACCAGCTATACCCAGGTAACACAGTAGTGGTACCAGCTATACCCATACAGTAGTGGTACCAGCTATATCACTATATCCAGGTAACACAGTAGTGGTACCAGCTATACCCAGGTAACACAGTAGTGGTACCATCTATATCACTATATCCAGACAGTAGTGGTACCAGCTATATCACTATATCCAGACAGTAGTGGTACCAGCTATATCACTATATCCAGACAGTAGTGGTACCAGCTATATCCAGACAGTAGTGGTACCAGCTGTACCCAGGTAACACAGTAGTGGTACCATCTATACCCAGGTAACACAGTAGTGGTACCAGCTGTACCCAGGTAACACAGTAGTGGTACCAGCTATATCCAGGTAACACAGTAGTGGTACCAGCTATATCACTATATCCAGACAGTAGTGGTACCAGCTATATCCAGACAGTAGTGGTACCATCTATATCACTATATCCAGACAGTAGTGGTACCAGCTATATCACTATATCCAGACAGTAGTGGTACCAGCTATATCCAGACAGTAGTGGTACCATCTATATCACTATATCCAGACAGTAGTGGTACCATCTATATCACTACATCCAGACAGTAGTGGTACCATCTATATCACTATATCCAGACAGTAGTGGTACCAGCTATATCACTATATCCAGACAGTAGTGGTACCAGCTATATCCAGACAGTAGTGGTACCATCTATATCACTATATCCAGACAGTAGTGGTACCAGCTATATCACTATATCCAGACAGTAGTGGTACCAGCTATATCCAGACAGTAGTGGTACCATCTATATCACTACATCCAGACAGTAGTGGTACCATCTATATCACTATATCCAGACAGTAGTGGTACCATCTATATCACTATATCCAGACAGTAGTGGTACCAGCTATACCCAGACAGTAGTGGTACCAGCTATATCCAGACAGTAGTGGTACCATCTATATCACTATATCCAGACAGTAGTGGTACCATCTATATCACGATATCCAGACAGTAGTGGTACCATCTATACCCAGGTAACACAGTAGTGGTACCAGCTGTACCCAGGTAACACAGTAGTGGTACCAGCTATACCCAGGTAACACAGTAGTGGTACCATCTATACCCAGGTAACACAGTAGTGGTACCAGCTGTACCCAGGTAACACAGTAGTGGTACCAGCTGTACCCAGGTAACACAGTAGTGGTACCATCTATATCACTATATCCAGACAGTAGTGGTACCATCTATATCACTATATCCAGACAGTAGTGGTACCATCTATACCCAGGTAACACAGTAGTGGTACCATCTATACCCAGGTAACACAGTAGTGGTACCATCTATACCCAGGTAACACAGTAGTGGTACCAGCTGTACCCAGGTAACACAGTAGTGGTACCAGCTATATCCAGGTAACACAGTAGTGGTACCAGCTATACCCAGGTAACACAGTAGTGGTACCAGCTATACCCATACAGTAGTGGTACCAGCTATATCACTATATCCAGGTAACACAGTAGTGGTACCAGCTATACCCAGGTAACACAGTAGTGGTACCATCTATATCACTATATCCAGACAGTAGTGGTACCAGCTATATCACTATATCCAGACAGTAGTGGTACCAGCTATATCACTATATCCAGACAGTAGTGGTACCAGCTATATCCAGACAGTAGTGGTACCAGCTGTACCCAGGTAACACAGTAGTGGTACCATCTATACCCAGGTAACACAGTAGTGGTACCAGCTGTACCCAGGTAACACAGTAGTGGTACCAGCTATATCCAGGTAACACAGTAGTGGTACCAGCTATATCACTATATCCAGACAGTAGTGGTACCAGCTATATCCAGACAGTAGTGGTACCATCTATATCACTATATCCAGACAGTAGTGGTACCAGCTATATCACTATATCCAGACAGTAGTGGTACCAGCTATATCCAGACAGTAGTGGTACCATCTATATCACTATATCCAGACAGTAGTGGTACCATCTATATCACTACATCCAGACAGTAGTGGTACCATCTATATCACTATATCCAGACAGTAGTGGTACCAGCTATATCACTATATCCAGACAGTAGTGGTACCAGCTATATCCAGACAGTAGTGGTACCATCTATATCACTATATCCAGACAGTAGTGGTACCAGCTATATCACTATATCCAGACAGTAGTGGTACCAGCTATATCCAGACAGTAGTGGTACCATCTATATCACTACATCCAGACAGTAGTGGTACCATCTATATCACTATATCCAGACAGTAGTGGTACCATCTATATCACTATATCCAGACAGTAGTGGTACCAGCTATACCCAGACAGTAGTGGTACCAGCTATATCCAGACAGTAGTGGTACCATCTATATCACTATATCCAGACAGTAGTGGTACCATCTATATCACGATATCCAGACAGTAGTGGTACCATCTATACCCAGGTAACACAGTAGTGGTACCAGCTGTACCCAGGTAACACAGTAGTGGTACCAGCTATACCCAGGTAACACAGTAGTGGTACCATCTATACCCAGGTAACACAGTAGTGGTACCAGCTGTACCCAGGTAACACAGTAGTGGTACCAGCTGTACCCAGGTAACACAGTAGTGGTACCATCTATATCACTATATCCAGACAGTAGTGGTACCATCTATATCACTATATCCAGACAGTAGTGGTACCATCTATACCCAGGTAACACAGTAGTGGTACCATCTATACCCAGGTAACACAGTAGTGGTACCATCTATACCCAGGTAACACAGTAGTGGTACCAGCTGTACCCAGGTAACACAGTAGTGGTACCAGCTATATCCAGGTAACACAGTAGTGGTACCAGCTATACCCAGGTAACACAGTAGTGGTACCAGCTATACCCATACAGTAGTGGTACCAGCTATATCACTATATCCAGGTAACACAGTAGTGGTACCAGCTATACCCAGGTAACACAGTAGTGGTACCATCTATATCACTATATCCAGACAGTAGTGGTACCAGCTATATCACTATATCCAGACAGTAGTGGTACCAGCTATATCACTATATCCAGACAGTAGTGGTACCAGCTATATCCAGACAGTAGTGGTACCAGCTGTACCCAGGTAACACAGTAGTGGTACCATCTATACCCAGGTAACACAGTAGTGGTACCAGCTGTACCCAGGTAACACAGTAGTGGTACCAGCTATATCCAGGTAACACAGTAGTGGTACCAGCTATATCACTATATCCAGACAGTAGTGGTACCAGCTATATCACTATATCCAGACAGTAGTGGTACCAGCTATACCCAGGTAACACAGTAGTGGTACCAGCTATACCCAGACAGTAGTGGTACCAGCTATACCCAGGTAACACAGTAGTGGTACCATCTATATCACTATATCCAGACAGTAGTGGTACCAGCTATACCCAGACAGTAGTGGTACCATCTATACCCAGGTAACACAGTAGTGGTACCAGCTATACCCAGGTAACACAGTAGTGGTACCAGCTATACCCAGGTAACACAGTAGTGGTACCATCTATATCACTATATCCAGACAGTAGTGGTACCAGCTATATCACTATATCCAGACAGTAGTGGTACTATCTATATCACTATATCCAGACAGTAGTGGTACCAGCTATACCCAGACAGTAGTGGTACCAGCTATATCCGGACAGTAGTGGTACCAGCTATACCCAGGTAACACAGTAGTGGTACCATCTATACCCAGGTAACACAGTAGTGGTACCAGCTATACCCAGACAGTAGTGGTACCATCTATATCACTATATCCAGACAGTAGTGGTACCAGCTATACCCAGGTAACACAGTAGTGGTACCAGCTATACCCAGACAGTAGTGGTACCATCTATATCACTATATCCGGACAGTAGTGGTACCATCTATACCCAGGTAACACAGTAGTGGTACCAGCTATACCCAGACAGTAGTGGTACCATCTATATCACTATATCCGGACAGTAGTGGTACCAGCTATACCCAGGTAACACAGTAGTGGTACCAGCTATACCCAGACAGTAGTGGTACCAGCTATATCCAGACAGTAGTGGTACCATCTATATCACTATATCCAGACAGTAGTGGTACCAGCTATACCCAGACAGTAGTGGTACCAGCTATATCCAGACAGTAGTGGTACCATCTATATCACTATATCCAGACAGTAGTGGTACCAGCTATATCCAGGTAACACAGTAGTGGTACCAGCTATATCCAGACAGTAGTGGTACCATCTATATCACTATACCCAGACAGTAGTGGTACCAGCTGTACCCAGGTAACACAGTAGTGGTACCAGCTATATCACTATATCCAGACAGTAGTGGTACCAGCTATACCACTATATCCAGACAGTAGTGGTACCAGCTATATCACTATATCCAGACAGTAGTGGTACCAGCTATACCACTATATCCAGACAGTAGTGGTACCAGCTATACCACGATATCCAGACAGTAGTGGTACTATCTATATCACTATATCCAGACAGTAGTGGTACCATCTATATCACTATACCCAGACAGTAGTGGTACCAGCTATACCCAGACAGTAGTGGTACCAGCTATATCCAGACAGTAGTGGTACCAGCTATATCCAGACAGTAGTGGTACCATCTATATCACTATATCCAGACAGTAGTGGTACCAGCTATATCACTATATCCAGACAGTAGTGGTACCAGCTATATCCAGACAGTAGTGGTACCAGCTGTACCCAGGTAACACAGTAGTGGTACCATCTATACCCAGGTAACACAGTAGTGGTACCAGCTGTACCCAGGTAACACAGTAGTGGTACCAGCTATATCCAGGTAACACAGTAGTGGTACCAGCTATACCCAGGTAACACAGTAGTGGTACCAGCTATACCCAGGTAACACAGTAGTGGTACCAGCTATATCACTATATCCAGACAGTAGTGGTACCAGCTATATCACTATATCCAGACAGTAGTGGTACCAGCTATACCCAGGTAACACAGTAGTGGTACCAGCTATACCCAGGTAACACAGTAGTGGTACCATCTATATCACTATATCCAGACAGTAGTGGTACCAGCTATATCACTATATCCAGACAGTAGTGGTACTATCTATATCACTATATCCAGACAGTAGTGGTACCAGCTATACCCAGACAGTAGTGGTACCAGCTATATCCGGACAGTAGTGGTACCAGCTATACCCAGGTAACACAGTAGTGGTACCATCTATACCCAGGTAACACAGTAGTGGTACCAGCTATACCCAGACAGTAGTGGTACCATCTATATCACTATATCCAGACAGTAGTGGTACCAGCTATACCCAGGTAACACAGTAGTGGTACCATCTATACCCAGGTAACACAGTAGTGGTACCAGCTATACCCAGACAGTAGTGGTACCATCTATATCACTATATCCGGACAGTAGTGGTACCAGCTATACCCAGGTAACACAGTAGTGGTACCAGCTATACCCAGACAGTAGTGGTACCAGCTATATCCAGACAGTAGTGGTACCATCTATATCACTATATCCAGACAGTAGTGGTACCAGCTATACCCAGACAGTAGTGGTACCAGCTATATCCAGACAGTAGTGGTACCATCTATATCACTATATCCAGACAGTAGTGGTACCAGCTATATCCAGGTAACACAGTAGTGGTACCAGCTATATCCAGACAGTAGTGGTACCATCTATATCACTATACCCAGACAGTAGTGGTACCAGCTGTACCCAGGTAACACAGTAGTGGTACCAGCTATATCACTATATCCAGACAGTAGTGGTACCAGCTATACCACTATATCCAGACAGTAGTGGTACCAGCTATATCACTATATCCAGACAGTAGTGGTACCAGCTATACCACTATATCCAGACAGTAGTGGTACCAGCTATACCACGATATCCAGACAGTAGTGGTACTATCTATATCACTATATCCAGACAGTAGTGGTACCATCTATATCACTATACCCAGACAGTAGTGGTACCAGCTATACCCAGACAGTAGTGGTACCAGCTATATCCAGACAGTAGTGGTACCAGCTATATCCAGACAGTAGTGGTACCAGCTATATCACTATATCCAGACAGTAGTGGTACCAGCTATATCCAGACAGTAGTGGTACCAGCTATATCACTATATCCAGACAGTAGTGGTACCATCTATATCACTATATCCAGACAGTAGTGGTACCAGCTATATCCAGGTAACACAGTAGTGGTACCATCTATACCCAGGTAACACAGTAGTGGTACCATCTATATCACTATATCCAGACAGTAGTGGTACCATCTATATCACTATATCCAGACAGTAGTGGTACCAGCTATATCACTATTTCCAGACATTAGTGGTACCAGCTATATCACTATATCCAGACAGTAGTGGTACCAGCTATATCACTATATCCAGACTGTAGTGGTACCAGCTATATCACTATATCCAGACAGTAGTGGTACCAGCTATATCACTATATCCAGACAGTAGTGGTACCAGCTATATCCAGACAGTAGTGGTACCAGCTATATCCAGACAGTAGTGGTACCAGCTATATCACTATATCCAGACAGTAGTGGTACCAGCTATATCCAGACAGTAGTGGTACCAGCTATATCCAGACAGTAGTGGTCCCAACTATATCACTATATCCAGACTGTAAATCCCAGCTTGGTTGTTGTCCAGGTATCTGGGTTGTCATTGTGAATATAGTTGGCCTGTCTTGGTTACTTCCCTTCAGTTTTCCTTCAGAAGTGTCTCAATAGGCTCGTTTGTTAACCGTGTCGGTTGCTGTGGATTCAACATGAATCTCTTGTGTAGATGGATGGGAGGAGTGTTACTCCAGCTTGGAGGAAGG
>NC_088231.1:24144448-24146948 GCF_036934945.1 Oncorhynchus masou masou
TACTCTCCCCCTCCCCCTCCCTCTCTAGATCTTCAACCTGATGAAGTTTGACAGCTATACTCTCCCCCCCCTCCCTCCCTCTCTAGATCTTCAACCTGATGAAGTTTGACAGCTATACTCTCCCCCTCCCTCCCTCTCTAGATCTTCAACCTGATGAAGTTTGACAGCTATACTCTCCCCCCTCCCCTCCTCCCCCTCTAGATCTTCAACCTGATGAAGTTTGACAGCTATACTCTCCCCCTCCCTCTCTAGATCTTCAACCTGATGAAGTTTGACAGCTATACTCTCCCTCCCTCCCTCTCTAGATCTTCAACCTGATGAAGTTTGACAGCTATACTCTCCCCCTCCCTCCCTCCTCCCCTCTAGATCTTCAACCTGATGAAGTTTGACAGCTATACTCTCCCCCTCCCCCTCCTCTCTCTAGATCTTCAACCTGATGAAGTTTGACAGCTATACTCTCCCCCTCCCTCTCTAGATCTTCAACCCTCCCCCCCTCCCCTCTCTCTAGATCTTCAACCTGATGAAGTTTGACAGCTATACTCTCCCTCCCCCTCCCTCTCTAGATCTTCAACCTGATGAAGTTTGACAGCTATACTCTCCCCTCCCCCTCCCTCTCTAGATCTTCAACCTGATGAAGTTTGACAGCTATACTCTCCCCTCCCCCTCTCTAGATCTTCAACCTGATGAAGTTTGACAGCTATACTCTCCCCCTCCCTCTCTAGATCTTCAACCTGATGAAGTTTGACAGCTATACTCTCCCCCTCTCTCTATACCTCCTCCCTCTCTAGATCTTCAACCTGATGAAGTTTGACAGCTATACTCTCCCCCTCCCCCTCCCTCTCTAGATCTTCAACCTGATGAAGTTTGACAGCTATACTCTCCTCCCTCCCTCCCTGATGAAGTTTGACAGCTCCTCCCCCCCTCTAGATCTTCAACCTGATGAAGTTTGACAGCTATACTCTCCTCCCTCCCTCCCTCCTCCCCCTCTAGATCTTCAACCTGATGAAGTTTGACAGCTATACTCTCCCCCCTCTCTCCCTCCTCCCTCTCTAGATCTTCAACCTGATGAAGTTTGACAGCTATACTCTCCCCCCTCCCTCTCTAGATCTTCAACCTGATGAAGTTTGACAGCTATACTCTCCCCCCTCCCTCTCTAGATCTTCAACCTGATGAAGTTTGACAGCTATACTCTCCCCCTCCCTCCCTCTCTAGATCTTCAACCTGATGAAGTTTGACAGCTATACTCTCCCCCTCCCTCCCTCCATCCCTCCTCCCTCTCTAGATCTTCAACCTGATGAAGTTTGACAGCTATACTCTCCCCCCTCCCTCCCTCCTCCCTCTCTAGATCTTCAACCTGATGAAGTTTGACAGCTATACTCTCCCCCTCCCTCTCTAGATCTTCAACCTGATGAAGTTTGACAGCTATACTCTCCCTCCCTCCCCCCTCCCTCTCTAGATCTTCAACCTGATGAAGTTTGACAGCTATACTCGCTTCCTGAAGTCCCTCCTGTATCAGGAATGTATGTTAGCGGAGGTGGAGGGGAGGCCTCTACCAGACCCCTACCACATACCCAGCTCTCCTACCTCCAAACACAGTACCGGGTCAGATAGATCCACACCCAAGAAGGTAACACACACACACACACACACACACACACAGAGCATGAACACACACACACACACGGAGCATGAACACACACACACACAGAGCATGAACACACACACGCACACGGAGCATGAACACACTTACACACACAGAGCATGAACACACACACACACGGAGCATGACAACACACACACACACACACACACAGAGCATGAACACACACACACACACACACACAGAGCATGAACACACACACACACACACACACACACGGAGCATGAACACACACACACACACGGAGCATGAACACACTTACACACACAGAGCATGAACACACACACACAGAGCATGAACACACACACACACGCAGCATGACAACACACACACACACACACACACACACACACACACACACAGAGCATGAACACACACACACAAACACGGAGCATGAACACACTTACACACACGGAGCATGAACACACACACACACGGAGCATGACAACACACACACACACAGAGCATGAACACACACACACACACAGAGCATGAACACACACACACACACACACCCGGAGCATGAACACACTTACACACACAGAGCATGAACACACACACACAGAGCATGAACACACACACACGTATAGTAACCTCTGCTGTCTGCTGTGAAAGCGTCCGTTCCCATCAGACACTGGACCCGTTGTATAAAACTGCAGACTGATGTGTTTAGACTGTCTGTGGAAAATCCATTCAATATGTCAAGTTAACGGTTCTATGATGGAACCCTTTAGGAGAATCACGGTTCTAGGATGGAACCCTTTAGGAGAATCACGGTTCTATGATGGAACCCTTTAGGGGAATCACGGTTCTAGGATGGAACCCTTTAGGGGAATCACG
>NC_088231.1:24149448-24154448 GCF_036934945.1 Oncorhynchus masou masou
TGGGAATTTTTGTTTTGGGAATTTTAGAAACTGTTAGTAGAATCGTGAAGACAATATCTGAGGTACGCTTCATATACAAAAGTATGTGGACACCCCTTCAAATGAGTGGATTTGGGCTACTTCAGCCAGACCCGTTGCTGACAGGTGTATAAAATCGAGTACACAGCGCCATGCAATCTCCATAGACAAACATTGTCAGTAGAATGGCCTAACTGAAGAGCTCAGTGACTTTCAGCGTGGCCACTGTCTTCGGATGCCACCCTTCAGTTCGTCAAATTTCGGCCCTACTAGAGCTGCCCCGGTTCACTATAAGTGCTGTTATTGTGAAGTGGAAACGTCTAGGAGCAACAACGGCTCAGCCGTGACGTGGTAGACCACACGAGCTCAGTAACAGTACATCACCAGTAACAATACATCATGATGGAGGGTATAGACCAGTAACAATACATCATGATGGAGTGTATAGACCAGTAACAATACATCATGATGGAGGGTATAGACCAGTAACAATACATCATGATGGAGGGTATAGACCAGTAACAATACATCATGATGGAGGGTATAGACCAGTAACAATACATCATGATGGAGGGTATAGACCAGTAACAATACATCATGATGGAGTGTAGAGACCAGTAACAATACATCATGATGGAGGGTATAGACCAGTAACAATACATCATGATGCTGTGTATAGACCAGTAACAATACATCATGATGGAGGGTATAGACCAGTAACAATACATCATGATGGAGTGTAGAGACCAGTAACAATACATCATGATGGAGTGTATAGACCAGTAACAATACATCATGATGGAGTGTATAGACCAGTAACAATACATCATGATGGAGTGTATAGACCAGTAACAATACATCATGATGGAGTGTATAGACCAGTAACAATACATCATGATGGAGTGTAGAGACCAGTAACAATACATCATGATGGAGTGTATAGACCAGTAACAATACATCATGATGGAGTGTAGAGACCAGTAACAATACATCATGATGGAGTCTATAGACCAGTAACAATACATCATGATGGAGTGTATAGACCAGTAACAATACATCATGATGGAGTGTATAGACCAGTAACAATACATCATGATGGAGGGTATAGACCAGTAACAATACATCATGATGGAGGGTATAGACCAGTAACAATACATCATGATGGAGGGTATAGACCAGTAACAATACATCATAATGGAGTGTATAGACCAGTAACAATACATCATGATGGAGTGTAGAGACCAGTAACAATACATCATGATGGAGGGTATAGACCAGTAACAATACATCATGATGGAGTGTATAGACCAGTAACAATACATCATGATGGAGTGTATAGACCAGTAACAATACATCATGATGGAGGGTATAGACCAGTAACAATACATCATGATGGAGTGTATAGACCAGTAACAATACATCATGATGGAGGGTATAGACCAGTAACAATACATCATGATGGAGTGTAGAGACCAGTAACAATACATCATGATGGAGGGTATAGACCAGTAACAATACATCATGATGGAGTGTAGAGACCAGTAACAATACATCATGATGGAGTCTATAGACCAGTAACAATACATCATGATGGAGTGTATAGACCAGTAACAATACACCATGATGGAGGGTATAGACCAGTAACAATACATCATGATGTAGTGTATAGACCAGTAACAATACATCATGATGGAGTGTAGAGACCAGTAACAATACATCATGATGGAGGGTATAGACCAGTAACAATACATCATGATGGAGGGTATAGACCAGTAACAATACATCCTGATGGAGTGTAGAGACCAGTAACAATACATCATGATGGAGTGTATAGACCAGTAACAATACATCATGATGGAGTGTCTAGACCAGTAACAATACATCATGATGGAGTCTATAGACCAGTAACAATACATCATGATGGAGTGTATAGACCAGTAACAATACATCATGATGGAGTCTATAGACCAGTAACAATACATCATGATGGAGGGTATAGACCAGTAACAATACATCATGATGGAGGGTATAGACCAGTAACAATACATCATGATGGAGGGTATAGACCAGTAACAATACATCATGATGGAGTGTATAGACCAGTAACAATACATCATGATGGAGTTTATAGACCAGTAACAATACATCATGATGGAGGGTATAGACCAGTAACAATACATCATGATGGAGTGTATAGACCAGTAACAATACATCATGATGGAGTGTATAGACCAGTAACAATACATCATGATGGAGGGTATAGACCAGTAACAATACATCCTGATGGAGTGTAGAGACCAGTAACAATACATCATGATGGAGTGTATAGACCAGTAACAATACATCATGATGGAGTGTCTAGACCAGTAACAATACATCATGATGGAGTCTATAGACCAGTAACAATACATCATGATGGAGTGTATAGACCAGTAACAATACATCATGATGGAGTCTATAGACCAGTAACAATACATCATGATGGAGGGTATAGACCAGTAACAATACATCATGATGGAGGGTATAGACCAGTAACAATACATCATGATGGAGGGTATAGACCAGTAACAATACATCATGATGGAGTGTATAGACCAGTAACAATACATCATGATGGAGTTTATAGACCAGTAACAATACATCATGATGGAGGGTATAGACCAGTAACAATACATCATGATGGAGTGTATAGACCAGTAACAATACATCATGATGGAGTGTATAGACCAGTAACAATACATCATGATGGAGGGTATAGACCAGTAACAATACATCATGATGGAGTGTATAGACCAGTAACAATACATCATGATAGAGGGTATAGACCAGTAACAATACATCATGATGGAGTGTATAGACCAGTAACAATGCATCATGATGGAGTGTAGAGACCAGTAACAATACATCATGATGGAGTGTATAGACCAGTAACAATACATCATGATGGAGTGTATAGACCAGTAACAATACATCATGATGGAGTGTATAGACCAGTAACAATACATCATGATGGAGTGTATAGACCAGTAACAATACATCATGATGGAGGGTATAGACCAGTAACAATACATCATGATGGAGGGTATAGACCAGTAACAATACATCATGATGGAGGGTCTAGACCAGTAACAATACATCATGATGGAGGGTATAGACCAGTAACAATACATCATGATGGAGGGTATAGACCAGTAACAATACATCATGATGGAGGGTATAGACCAGTAACAATACATCATGATGGAGTGTATAGACCAGTAACAATACATCATGATGGAGTGTCTAGACCAGTAACAATATATCATGATGGAGGGTATAGACCAGTAACAATACATCATGATGGAGGGTATAGACCAGTAACAATACATCATGATGGAGGGTATAGACCAGTAACAATACATCATGATGGAGTGTATAGACCAGTAACAATACATCATGATGGAGTGTATAGACCAGTAACAATACATCATGATGGAGTCTATAGACCAGTAACAATACATCATGATGGAGGGTATAGACCAGTAACAATACATCATGATGGAGGGTATAGACCAGTAACAATACATCATGATGGAGTGTATAGACCAGTAACAATACATCATGATGGAGTGTATAGACCAGTAACAATACATCATGATGGAGTGTATAGACCAGTAACAATACATCATGATGGAGTGTATAGACCAGTAACAATACATCATGATGGAGGGTATAGACCAGTAACAATACATCATGATGGAGGGTCTAGACCAGTAACAATACATCATGATGGAGGGTATAGACCAGTAACAATACATCATGATGGAGGGTATAGACCAGTAACAATACATCATGATGGAGTGTCTAGACCAGTAACAATACATCATGATGGAGTCTATAGACCAGTAACAATACATCATGATGGAGTGTCTAGACCAGTAACAATACATCATGATGGAGTGTATAGACCAGTAACAATACATCATGATGGAGTGTCTAGACCAGTAACAATACATCATGATGGAGGGTATAGACCAGTAACAATACATCATGATGGAGGGTATAGACCAGTAACAATACATCATGATGGAGGGTATAGACCAGTAACAATACATCATGATGGAGTGTCTAGACCAGTAACAATACATCATGATGGAGTGTATAGACCAGTAACAATACATCATGATGGAGTGTATAGACCAGTAACAATACATCATGATGGAGGGTATAGACCAGTAACAATACATCATGATGGAGTGTATAGACCAGTAACAATACATCATGATGGAGTGTATAGACCAGTAACAATACATCATGATGGAGTGTCTAGACCAGTAACAATGCATCATGATGGAGGGTATAGACCAGTAACAATACATCATGATGGAGGGTATAGACCAGTAACAATACATCATGATGGAGTGTCTAGACCAGTAACAATACATCATGATGGAGGGTATAGACCAGTAACAATACATCATGATGGAGGGTATAGACCAGTAACAATACATCATGATGGAGTGTATAGACCAGTAACAATACATCATGATGGAGGGTATAGACCAGTAACAATACATCATGATGGAGTGTATAGACCAGTAACAACACATCATGATGGAGTGTATAGACCAGTAACAATACATCATGATGGAGGGTCTAGACCAGTAACAATACATCATGATGGAGTGTATAGACCAGTAACAATACATCATGATGGAGGGTATAGACCAGTAACAATACATCATGATGGAGTGTAGAGACCAGTAACAATACATCATGATGGAGGGTATAGACCAGTAACAATACATCATGATGGAGTGTAGAGACCAGTAACAATACATCATGATGGAGTGTATAGACCAGTAACAATACATCATGATGGAGTGTATAGACCAGTAACAATACATCATGATGGAGTGTATAGACCAGTAACAACACATCATGATGGAGTGTATAGACCAGTAACAATACATCATGATGGAGGGTATAGACCAGTAACAATA
>NC_088231.1:24159448-24169448 GCF_036934945.1 Oncorhynchus masou masou
CTCTGGTTCTGTTATGTTCTATCAGTGTGACTGGTCTCTCTCCTCTGGTTCTGTTATGTTCTGTCAGTGTGACTGGTCTCTCTCCTCTGGTTCTGTTATGTTCTGTCAGTGTGACTGGTCTCTCTCCTCTGGTTCTGTTATGTTCTGTCAGTGTGACTGGTCTCTCTCTCCTCTGGTTCTGTTCTGTTCTGCCAGTGTGATGGGTCTCTCTCTCCTCTGGTTCTGTTATGTTCTGTCAGTGTGACTGGTCTCTCTCTCCTCTGGTTCTGTTATGTTCTGTCACTGTGACCGGTCTCTCTCCTCTGGTTCTGTTATGTTCTGTCAGTTTGATGGGTCTCTCTCTCCTCTGGTTCTGTTATGTTCTGTCAGTGTGATGGGTCTCTCTCCTCTGGTTCTGTTCTGTCAGTGTGATGGGTCTCCCTCTCCTCTGGTTCTGTTATGTTCTGTCAGTGTGATGGGTCTCTCTCTCCTCTGGTTCTGTTATGTTCTGTCAGTGTGACCGGTCTCTCTATCCTCTGGTTCTGTTATGTTCTGTCAGTGTGATGGGTCTCTCTCTCCTCTGGTTCTGTTCTGTTAGTGTGATGGGTCTCTCTCTCCTCAGGTTATGTTCTGTTCTGTCAGTGTAACTGGTCTCTCTCCTGGTTCTGTTATGTTCTGTCAGTGTGACTGGTCTCTCTCTACTCTGGTTCTGTTATGTTCTGGCAGTGTGACCGGTCTCTCTCTACTCTGGTTCTGTTATGTTCTGTCAGTGTGACCGGTCTCTCTCTCCTCTGGTTCTGTTATGTTCTGCCAGTGTGACCGGTTTCTCTCTCCTCTGGTTCTGTTCTGTTCTGTCAGTGTGACCGGTCTCTCTCTCCTCTGGTTCTGTTCTGTTAGTGTGATGGGTCTCTCTCTCCTCAGGTTATGTTCTGTTCTGTCACTGTGACCGGTCTCTCTCCTCTGGTTCTGTTCTGTTCTGTCAGTGTGACCGGTCTCTCTCTCCTCTGGTTCTGTTCTGTTCTGTCAGTGTGACCGGTCTCTCTCTCCTCTGGTTCTGTTATGTTCTGTCAGTGTGACTGGTCTCTCTCCTCTGGTTCTGTTATGTTCTGCCAGTGTGACCGGTCTCTCTCCTCTGGTTCTGTTATGTTCTGTCAGTTTGATGGGTCTCTCTCTCCTCTGGTTCTGTTGTGTTCTGTCAGTGTGATGGGTCTCTCTCTCCTAGCCTCTGGTTCTGTTCTGCCAGTGTGACCGGTCTCTCTCTCTCCTAGCCTCTGGTTCTGTTCTGCCAGTGTGACCGGTCTCTCTCTACTCTGGTTCTGTTATGTTCTGTCAGTGTGACCGGTCTCTCTCTCCTAGCCTCTGGTTCTGTTCTGCCAGTGTGATGGGTCTCTCTCTACTCTGGTTCTGTTATGTTCTGCCAGTGTGACCGGTCTCTCTCTCCTCTGGTTCTGTTATGTTCTGTCAGTGTGACCGGTCTCTCTCTCCTAGCCTCTGGTTCTGTTCTGTCAGTGTGACTGGTCTCTCTCCTCTGGTTCTGTTATGTTCTGTCAGTGTGACCGGTCTCTCTCCTCTGGTTCTGTTATGTTCTGTCAGTGTGACTGGTCTCTCTCCTCTGGTTCTGTTATGTTCTGTCAGTGTGATGGGTCTCTCTCTCCTCTGGTTCTGTTATGTTCTGTCAGTGTGACCGGTCTCTCTCTCCTCTGGTTCTGTTATGTTCTATCAGTGTGACTGGTCTCTCTCCTCTGGTTCTGTTATGTTCTGTCAGTGTGACTGGTCTCTCTCCTCTGGTTCTGTTATGTTCTGTCAGTGTGATGGGTCTCTCTCTCCTCTGGTTCTGTTATGTTCTGTCAGTGTGACCGGTCTCTCTATCCTCTGGTTCTGTTATGTTCTGTCAGTGTGACCGGTCTCTCTCCTCTGGTTCTGTTATGTTCTGTCAGTGTGACTGGTCTCTCTCCTCTGGTTCTATTATGTTCTGTCAGTGTGACCGGTCTCTCTCCTCTGGTTCTGTTATGTTCTGTCAGTGTGACTGGTCTCTCTCCTCTGGTTCTATTATGTTCTGTCAGTGTGATGGGTCTCTCTCTCCTCTGGTTCTGTTATGTTCTGTCAGTGTGACTGGTCTCTCTCTCCTCTGGTTCTGTTATGTTCTGTCAGTGTGACTGGTCTCTCTCCTCTGGTTCTGTTATGTTCTGCCAGTGTGACCGGTCTCTCTCCTCTGGTTCTGTTATGTTCTGTCAGTTTGATGGGTCTCTCTCTCCTAGCCTCTGGTTCTGTTCTGTCAGTGTGACCGGTCTCTCTCTCCTCTGGTTCTGTTCTGTTCTGTCAGTGTGACCGGTCTCTCTCTCCTCTGGTTCTGTTATGTTCTGTCAGTGTGACTGGTCTCTCTCCTCTGGTTCTGTTATGTTCTGCCAGTGTGACCGGTCTCTCTCCTCTGGTTCTGTTATGTTCTGTCAGTTTGATGGGTCTCTCTCTCCTCTGGTTCTGTTATGTTCTGTCAGTGTGATGGGTCTCTCTCTCCTAGCCTCTGGTTCTGTTCTGCCAGTGTGACCGGTCTCTCTCTCTCCTAGCCTCTGGTTCTGTTCTGCCAGTGTGACCGGTCTCTCTCTACTCTGGTTCTGTTATGTTCTGTCAGTGTGATGGGTCTCTCTCTCCTAGCCTCTGGTTCTGTTCTGCCAGTGTGACTGGTCTCTCTCTACTCTGGTTCTGTTATGTTCTGTCAGTGTGACCGGTCTCTCTCTCCTAACCTCTGGTTCTGTTCTGCCAGTGTGATGGGTCTCTCTCTACTCTGGTTCTGTTATGTTCTGCCAGTGTGACCGGTCTCTCTCTCCTCTGGTTCTGTTATGTTCTGTCAGTGTGACCGGTCTCTCTCTCCTCTGGTTCTGTTATGTTCTGTCAGTGTGACCGGTCTCTCTCTCCTAGCCTCTGGTTCTGTTCTGTCAGTGTGACTGGTCTCTCTCCTCTGGTTCTGTTCTGTCAGTGTGACCGGTCTCTCTCTCCTCTGGTTCTGTTCTGTCAGTGTGACCGGTCTCTCTCTCCTCTGGTTCTGTTATGTTCTGCCAGTGTGACCGGTCTCTCTCTCCTCTGGTTCTGTTATGTTCTGCCAGTGTGACCGGTCTCTCTCTCCTCTGGTTCTGTTATGTTCTGTCAGTGTGACCGGTCTCTCTCTCTCCTAGCCTCTGGTTCTGTTCTGCCAGTGTGACCGGTCTCTCTCTCCTCTGGTTCTGTTATGTTCTGCCAGTGTGACCGGTCTCTCTCTCCTCTGGTTCTGTTATGTTCTGTCAGTGTGACCGGTCTCTCTCTCTCCTAGCCTCTGGTTCTGTTCTGCCAGTGTGACCGGTCTCTCTCTCCTCTGGTTCTGTTATGTTCTGTCAGTGTGACTGTTCTCTCTCTCTCCTAGCCTCTGGTTCTGTTCTGCCAGTGTGACCGGTCTCTCTCTCCTCTGGTTCTGTTATGTTCTGTCAGTGTGACCGGTCTCTCTCTCTCCTAGCCTCTGGTTCTGTTCTGCCAGTGTGACCGGTCTCTCTCTACTCTGGTTCTGTTATGTTCTGTCAGTGTGACCGGTCTCTCTCTCCTAGCCTCTGGTTCTGTTCTGTCAGTGTGACTGGTCTCTCTCTCCTCTGGTTCTGTTATGTTCTGTCAGTGTGACCGGTCTCTCTCTCTCTCCTAGCCTCTGGTTCTGGATCAGGACTGTATGACTCTGTGCTCTCGGGACCTCAGACTGGAGAAACGGACTCTGTTCAGGTAACATTTGATGAACGATTCCCAATGTGGTTCAGATGAACCTCAGTGCTGATCTGATTCACTTATTAACCTGTTGACACTGAGATATAAACGATTCCCAACGCGGGTTCAGATGAACCTCAGTGTTGATCTGATTCACTTATTAACCTGTTGACACTGAGATCTAAACGATTCCCAACGCGGGTTCAGATGAACCTCAGTGCTGATCTGATTCACTTATTAACCTGTTGACACTGAGATATAAACGATTCCCAACGCGGTTCAGATGAACCTCAGTGCTGATCTGATTCACTTATTAACCTGTTGACACTGAGATATAAACGATTCCCAACGTGGTTCAGATGAACCTCAGTGCTGATCTGATTCACTTATTAACCTGTTGACACTGAGATATAAACGATTCCCAACGCGGTTCAGATGAACCTCAGTGCTGATCTGATTCACTTATTAACCTGTTGACACTGAGATATAAACGATTCCCAACGTGGTTCAGATGAACCTCAGTGCTGATCTGATTCACTTATTAACCTGTTGACACTGAGATATAAACGATTCCCAACGCGGTTCAGATGAACCTCAGTGTTGATCTGATTCACTTATTAACCTGTTGACACTGAGATATAAACGATTCCCAACGCGGTTCAGATGAACCTCAGTGCTGATCTGATTCACTTATTGACCTGTTGACACTGAGATATAAACGATTCCCAACGCGGTTCAGATGAACCTCAGTGCTGATCTGATTCACTTATTAACCTGTTGACACTGAGATCTAAACGATTCCCAACGCGGTTCAGATGAACCTCAGTGCTGATCTGATTCACTTATTGACCTGTTGACACTGAGATATAAACGATTCCCAACGCGGTTCAGATGAACCTCAGTGCTGATCTGATTCACTTATTAACCTGTTGACACTGAGATATAAACGATTCCCAACGCGGTTCAGATGAACCTCAGTGCTGATCTGATTCACTTATTAACCTGTTGACACTGAGATATAAACGATTCCCAACGCGATTCAGATGAACCTCAGTATTGATATGATTCAATTATTAATGTTGTAACTCCCCATCCCGTGTCCGGGATCGTTGTCATCGTCTGACACTAATTAGCATAACGCAACGGACATAAATATTACTAGAAAATATTCCTATTCATGAAAGTTATTTTTACAACAATGAAAATACTGCCCCATAGTTACAATAAGCCCCCTAGTTACAATAAGCCCCCTAGTTACAATAAGCCCCCTAGTTACAATAAGCCCCCTAGTTACAATAAGCCCCCTAGTTCCAAGAAGTGAATTAACCACTGAGACCTTTTACTTTCCTCACTCAATTATTATTTATTACCTCCCTCTTTTCCTCCCTCCCTCCTTCCCTCCCTCCCTCCTTCCCTCTCTCTATCTCCCTCTTCCCTCCTTCCCTCTCTCCCTCCCTCCCTCCTTCCCTCTCCCCCTCTCTACCTCCCTCTTCCCCTGTCCATCTCTCGCTCTTCCCTCCCTCCCTCCTTCCCTCTCTACCTCCCTCCTTCCCTCCCTCCTTCCCTCTCTACCTCCCTCCTTCCCTCCCTCCTTCCCTCTCCCCCTCTCTATCTCCCTCTTCCCCTGTCTTCCTCCCTCCCTCCGCCCCTCCCTACGCCCCCTCCCTCCCTCCCCTCTCTCCCCTCCCTCCCCCCTCCCTCCCTCCCTCCCTCTCTCCCCCTCCCTCCCTCCCTCCCTCCCTCTCCCCCCTCTCTCCCTCCCTTCCCCCTCCATCCCTCCCTCTCTCCCCCCCTCCCTCCCCCTCCCTCCCTCCCTCCCTCTCTCCCCCTCCTTCCCTCCCCCTCCCTCCCTCTCTCCCCCTCTCTCCCTCCCTTCCCCCTCCCTCCCTCCCTCTCTCCCCCTCTCTCCCTCCCTCCCCCCTCCCTCCCTCCCTCCCTCTCTCCCCCCCTCCCTCCCTCCCTCCTCCCTCCCTCCCTCCCCCTCCCTCCCTCCCCTCAGACTGGACTTGGTTCCTATAAACAGGTCAGTGGGTCTGAAGGCGAAGCCCACTAAGCCGGTGACGGAGGTTCTGAGACCTGTAGTGGCCAAGTACGGCCTCCAGCTCAACGACCTGGTGGCCCGCATCGTGAGTCACTCTGTCTGCGTGTTTCATTCATTCAGGGACATTTTGGATTCAATTACTTTTAATGTGTCTTGTGTGTGTGTGTGTGTGTGTGTGTGTGTGTGTGTGTGTGTGTGTGTGTGTGTGTGTGTGTGTGTGTGTGTGTGTGTGTGTACACAGAGTGGGGAGAAGGAGCCTCTTGACCTGGGTCTCCCGATCTCTAACCTGGATGGACTGAGAGTGGTGCTGGATGTAGCTGACTACACACCTGGGAAGGGTAACACACACCCACACACACACATACACATACACACACACACATACACGCACACACACATACACATACACACACAAACACACACATACATACACACACACACTTATCTCTCTTTCTCCTCCAACAGACAAACCGATCGGGGCTCCGTCTAAAACCCAGGCCCCGCCCCCTACGACTAGGAACCAATCAGCTACGGTAAGAACATCTGCCTCTTCCTCCTTCTCTTCTTCTTCCTGGTTTCTGGAATGTTCTATAACCCACGGAATGGTCTGTCGGAATGTATCCACTTCCTGTCTGATAATGATGTCACGCTGCTACAGTGTGTGTTCTTCCTGTCTGTGTTCACGTAAATGTGTGTTGTCGTGTGTGTGTGTGCATGTGTGTGTGTGTGTGTGTGTAAGGGAGTGTGTTTGCGTCGGCCTGAGGCTGGTCTCACCATAACCCCCCCCTCTCTCTGGTTCTCCCTCCCCATCTCACGGGGGCCCAAGCACCTCCTCTCTGGTTCTCCTCCCCCCATCTCACGGGGGCCCAAGCACCTCCTCTCTGGTTCTCCTCCCCCCATCTCATGGGGGCCCAAGCACCTCCTCTCTGGTTCTCCTCCCCCCATCTCACGGGGGCCCAAGCACCTCCTCTCTGGTTCTCCCTCCCCATCTCACGGGGGCCCAAGCACCTCCTCTCTGGTTCTCCTCCCCCCATCTCATGGGGGCCCAAGTACCTCCTCTGGTTCTCTCTCTCACCGACCACCCCCTCTCTGTCTGGAAGTGGACCTGGGGGGGAACTTTTTGGGGCGATCTCTTTGGGAGGTTCTTTCTAGAGTGTAGCTTGTTCGTTTCTGTTATCAGGGGTGTAGAGATGGTGTATTAGTTTGGTGTTGTGTTGTGTTCTGATTTGGTGGTGTGTTCTGATTTGGTGGTGTGGTGTGTTGTGTTCTGATTTGGTGGTGTGTTCTGATTTGGTGTTGTGGTGTGTTCTGATTTGGTGGTGTGTTCTGATTTGGTGGTGTGTTCTGATTTGGTGTTGTGGTGTGTTCTGGTGTTGTGGTGTGTTCTGATTTGGTGGTGTGTTCTGATTTGGTGGTGTGTTGTGATTTGGTGGTGTGTTCTGATTTGGTGGTGTGTTCTGATTTGGTGTTGTGGTGTGTTCTGGTGTTGTGGTGTGTTCTGATTTGGTGGTGCGTTCTAATTTGGTGGTGTGGTTCGTTCTGATTTGGTGGTGTGGTATGTTGTGTTCTGATTTGGTGGTGTGGTATGTTGTGTTCTGATTTGGTGGTGTGTTCTGATTTGGTGGTGTGGTGCGTTCTGATTTGGTGGTGTGGTGTGGTGTGTTCTGATTTGGTGGTGTGTTCTGGTGTTGCTGTGTGTTCTGGTTTGGTGTTTTGTTCTGGTGTTGTGTTTTGTTCTGGTGTTGTGTTCTGGTGTTGTGGTGTGTTCTGATTTGGTGATGTGTTCTGGTGTTGTTGTGTGTTCTGGTGTTGTGTTCTGGTGTTGTGGTGTGTTCTGATTTGGTGGTGTGTTCTGGTGTTGTTGTGTGTTCTGGTGTTGTGTTCTGGTGGTGAGTTCTGATTTGGTGTTGTGGTGTGTTCTGATGTTGTTGTGTGCTCTGTTGTTGTGTTCTGGTTTGGTGTTGGTCGCTCTGGATAAGAGCGTCTGCTAAATGACTTAAATGTAAATGTAATGTAATGTGTTGTGTTCTGGTGTTGTGGTGTGTTCTGGTGTTGTGTTGTGGTGTGTTCTGGTGTTGTGTTGTGTTCTGGTGTTGTGTTGTGTTCTGGTGTTGTGGTGTGTTCTGGTGTGTTCTGCTGTTGTGGTGTGTTCTGGTGTTGTGGTGTGTTCTGGTGTTGTGGTGTGTTCTGGTGTTGTGGTGTGTTATGGTGTTGTGTTGTGGTGTGTTCTGGTGTGGTGTTGTGTTATGGTGTGTTCTGGTGTTGTGGTGTGTTCTGGTGGTGTGTTATGGTGTTGTGGTGTGTTCTGGTGGTGTGTTCTGGTGTTGTGGTGTGGTGTGTTCTGGTGTTGTGTTGTGGTGTGTTCTGCTGTTGTGGTGTGTTATGGTGTTGTGTTGTGGTGTGTTCTGGTGGTGTGTTCTGGTGTTGTGGTGTGTTCTGGTGTGTTCTGGTGTTGTGTTGTGGTGTGTTCTGGTGTTGTGTTGTGTTCTGGTGTTGTGTTGTGTTCTGGTGTTGTGGTGTGTTCTGGTGTTGTGGTGTGTTCTGGTGTGTTCTGCTGTTGTGGCGTGTTCTGGTGTTGTGGTGTGTTCTGGTGTTGTGGTGTGTTATGGTGTTGTGTTGTGGTGTGTTCTGGTGTGGTGTGTTCTGGTGTGGTGTTGTGTTATGGTGTGTTCTGGTGTTGTGGTGTGTTCTGCTGTTGTGGTGTGTTATGGTGTTGTGGTGTGTTCTGGTGTTGTGGTGTGTTCTGATGTTGTGGTGTGTTCTGGTGGTGTGTTATGGTGTGTTCTGCTGTTGTGGTGTGTTATGGTGTTGTGTTGTGGTGTGTTCTGGTGGTGTGTTCTGGTGTTGTGGTGTGTTCTGGTGTTGTGTTCTGGTGTTGTGGTGTGTTCTGGTGGTGTGTTCTGGTGTGTTCTGGTGTTGTGGTGTGTTCTGGTGGTGTGTTCTGATGTTGTGGTGTGTTCTGGTGGTGTGTTCTGGTGTTGTGTTGTGGTGTGTTCTGCTGTTGTGGTGTGTTATGGTGTTGTGTTGTGGTGTGTTCTGGTGGTGTGTTCTGGTGTTGTGTGTTCTGGTGTTGTGGTGTGTTCTGGTGTTCTGGTGTTGTGTTCTGGTGTTGTGGTGTGTTCTGGTGGTGTGTTCTGGTGTTGTGTGTTCTGGTGTTGTGGTGTGTTCTGGTGGTGTGTGTGGGTTCGGAGCTTGCTCGTCGTGTGTAGATGTTTTGTTAGCTGATAGAAGTCCCTGTGTCCCGGGACGCCTCCTCAACAGCCCTCTGACCAAACTGTGTCCCATAGGCCACCGATATGACCATGGTCCAACTGTCACCTTTAAGCTCTAAACGGAGAAATCAAAAGCTGTCCACACACACACACACACTAGTTTCCCCCCTCCCTCATCATCATCATCATCACTGCCCCCACGCCCCATAACTCGTTGACCCCCCCCTCGTTGTTCACTAAACCTGTCAGGGGGATGAAAGGGCGTCAGGGAAGCCCAGTGCGGTGCTCGGCAACGGAAACAAGCCCTCCTCCTCTGCCCGTGACGACCGCCTCTTACCCAGCAGCCACCGCAAGACGGCGGCGCCATATAAAGCCCCGCCCACTGAAAAGAGAAAGCAGAAAAAGATTACTGTAGACGAAGCTGAAGGTAAAACAACGTCCTCCCTCCTCCTCCTCTCCTCCTCCCTCTCCTCCTCTCCTCCTCTCCTTTAAACCCCTAGCTGTGCTGTCACTAACTAACACTGTATTGCTGTAGCAGCATTGATGCTGTTGATGCTCGCTAGGCTAGCTGTGTGTAGCTCGTCCGTGTCTCCTCTCCTTCCTAACTCTAGCCTGTAGCTTTGAGATGTCTAACTGATTGATACACTGTCTCCTCTTGCATGCTGTTGAAATTATGAGCTGTGATAGATTGTGATATATTGTAATATGAGGTAATGATATGAGGTAGTGATATGAGGTAGTGATATGAGGTAGCGATATGAGGTAACGATATGGGGTAGTGATATGAGGTAGTGATATGAGGTAGTGATATGAGGTAGTGATATGAGGTAAGGATATGAGGTAGTGATATGAGGTAGTGATATGAGGTAGTGATATGAGGTAGTGATATGAGGTAGTGATATGAGGTAAGGATATGAGGTAAGGATATGAGGTAGCGGTATGAGGTAGCGATATGAGGTAGCGATATGAGGTAGCGATATGAGGTAAGGATATGAGGTAAGGATATGAGGTAGTGATATGAGGTAAGGATATGAGGTAGCGATATGAG
>NC_088231.1:24174448-24181948 GCF_036934945.1 Oncorhynchus masou masou
TCTCTTTCGATACAAAAACAATTCAACAATGTTTCAAGCTGACTTGTCTTCTAACAATCACCAGGCTTTTTACCTTTTATTTAGAATTCTCATCTAGTTTATCATCCTGTAATATATTCCTTAGAACACATTCATTTATCCTGAGTTGTTGTTATTATTATTATTATTACAGTGTATCATGTTAAAGAGTACTAATTGTGTATAAATACCAGTTTAATAGTCTGTTTTTAACCCTTTATTATCTAGTCATTGTTCCATCAACTTCCTGTCATTCTGTTATGATGATGTCACAATAGAAGTGTTCTATTCTGTTGTTCCACTTCCATTGGGTTGTTCTGTGAACTATGACCTCCTGTACATAGACATAATAAATATTAAACATTATACTAGTGAGATGGAATCACCCTCTTACCAGCTTACCAGCCCTCCCCCGCTCTCTCCCTCTCCTCCCTCTCTCTCCCTCCCCCGCTCTCTCCCTCTCCTCCCTCTCTCTCCCTCCCCCTCTCCCTCTCCCTCCCCCCTCCTGCTCTCCCTCCCTCTCTCCCTCCCCCTCCCCCTCCCCTCCCTCTCCTCCCTCTCTCTCCTCCCCCCGCTCTCTCCCTCTCCTCCCTCTCCTCCCTCCCCGCCTCTCCCTCTCCCACTCTCTCTCTCCCCCTCCCCCGCTCTCTCCCTCTCTCCTCCCTCTCTCTCTCCCCCTCTCCCTCCCCCTCCTCCCTCTCTCTCCCTCCCTCCCCCGCTCTCTCCCTCCCCCTCTCCTCCTCCCCTCTCCTCCCTCTCTCTCCCCTCCCTCCCCCGCCTCCCCTCCCCTCTTCTCCCTCTCTCCCCTCCCCCCGCTCTCTCCCTCCCCTCTTCTCCCTCTCTCTCCTCCCTCCCCCTCGCCCCCCTCCCCCCCGCTCTCTCCCTCCCTCCCTTCTCCTCCCTCCCCTCTCTCCCTCCCTCCCCTCTCCTCCCTCTCTCCCCTCCCTCCCCCCCGCCCCTCTCCTCCCTCCCTTCTCCCTCCCTCCCCTCCCCTCCCTCTCTCTCCCTCCCTCCCCCCGCTCTCTCCCTCCCCCCCCGCTCTCCCCCTCCCTCTCTCTCCCTCCTCCCCCCGCCTTCCTCCCTCCCCTCTCCCTCCCCTCTCCTCACTCTCTCTCCCTCCTCTCTCCCTCCCCTCTCCCTCTCCTCCCCCTGCTCTCCTACCCCTCTCTCCCCCCCCCTCCCTCTCCTCCCTCTCTCTCCTCCCCTCTCCCTCTCCCCCTCTCCCTCTCTGTGTGCCAGGTCTTTTGTGTGACAGTAGAACAGGGTAGGTGGAATGTAGGCTGTGTCCCAAATGTAGTGCAGTAGGTGTGTGTGTGTGTGTGTGTGTGTGTGTGTGTGTGTGTGTGTGTGTGTGTGTGTGTGTGTGTGTGTGTGTGTGTGTGTGTGTGTGTGTGTGGCAGTAAGTACAGTACAGAGTGGGTGATGCTCTTCATGATGGACACGTTGTAGAGGTCAACGAACACCCTCACTGCCTCAACCACACGTACTACACACAAGTATGATTTATTAGAGTAGTCTGAACTGTTTACCAGTTGAAAGTCACAGAAAGAGACAGACAGACAGACAGACAGACAGACAGACAGACAGACGGACAGAGGGACGGACGGACGGACGGACGGACGGACGGACAGACAGACAGACGGAGAGAGAGAGAGAGAGAGAGACAGAGACCGAGAGAGACAGACAGAGAGAGAGAGAGACAGACAGAGAGAAAGAGAGAGATATACAGACAGACAGACAGAGAGAGAGAGAGATAGACAGACAGAGAGAGAGAGAGACAGAGACAGAGACCGAGAGAGACAGACAGAGAGAGAGAGAGACAGACAGAGAGAAAGAGAGAGATATACAGACAGACAGACAGAGAGAGAGAGAGAGATAGACACGTTGTAGAGGTCAACGAACACCCTCACTGCCTCAACCACACGTACTACACACAAGTATGATTTATTAGAGTAGTCTGAACTGTTTACCAGTTGAAAGTCACAGAAAGAGACAGACAGACAGACAGACAGACAGACGGACAGAGGGACGGACAGAGGGCTCCTGCATTTTTCAGCATTTTCTTTAAAAAAGATAGATTTGGAGTTAGATAAACTTGGATTTTTTGTCAGGAACACATACTGGATTCTACCCTCTACAACATAACCCCCACTTCAAATCAAAACTTAAAACCTACAACCTGATTTTGGACGGAATTACGGAATCACCTGGAAGGTTCACAACTACCAAGATTTATTTCTCTATACAGCAAATTCTCTGGAAAACAACAGAAACCTGAAAACCCCATCCAACCTGGAACTGACTTCAACTAGCACTGACGTGTCAAGTGAGAGGTGTCAAAGCCCATTAGCCCAACAATGGCAGGAGAGTCACACAGTCTACCCCAACCAAATGGAGAGGCCTTAGAGGCTCCCTCCCGCTGTTCAGAGGTAATTAAAATACAGTACCCTTTGCATGTAAAGAATGATAAGTCAAGAAAAGATTACAAAATGAAGCTCCTTATGGAAAATCAAGAGACACTTTTTGCTGACTATTACAAAAATGGGAACATCAGCAACCTTATCTTCCACACAAACCATCCCCTGGCATGGCACAGTGCTATATTAGCACACTACCCCTTTGTTAAGAGAGGGGGGGTTAACGAGGGCTGGAAACTCAGAATACTTGATAACGAGGACTCTGAGTCAAGCAATATAAATATCTATAAGTCCGGAACAGTAATTGTACAGAATAACACCAAACAGTTTCAGCTGGACTTTCACCTAATCAAAGAATTAGCCCAGCAGGAGAAGCTCTCCCTTGATAAAGATACCCCCACACCGAGTGGGTCAGACCAGACCTCTTCACTATGTAACCCCACAGACGAGCAACCCCCAGCGGAGAGTCAACCTCCCAGCACAGATTACCACTCCCTCATTGAAATGAAAGACAAATTCACCCAGCTGGAGATAAGGCAGGTGGAGCTGGAACAGCAGGTGATCACACTTCAGTCAGCACAGACCCAGACAACAGCCCAGCAAAACAACAGCCCCCTAACCAGACCAGGAGAGCTGGAGGTGGACAGAGACATATCTGCACTTTGGACAGTGGTGAGACAAATACAACAGGAGAAAGAGGAGCAGAACAGGCAACTAGAGGAGAGTATCAGACTGCTGGTGGAGGAGAGGTTGAGGGGGATGGAGGAGAAGGTGAGGGGGATGGAGGAGAGGTTGAGGGGGATGGAGGAGAGGTTGAGGGGGACGGCGTGTGACAGAGAACAACCCACTAGAGAGGTGGCCACCCCCACAGAGAAGCCAGCAGAACAGCCCACCTCAGCACCCAACAAAAATCTCGACATCACAGCAGAACAGACAAATGAAGAACCCCAAGCCCAGCGGCTCACCCCCTGAGCACCCCCTGTCAGCCACCCTGATAGCCCTTCTGACAACCCTCCCACACCCACTGAGGACAAACACAAGACACAGATTGTACTACTTATGGACTCAAATGGGAAATATATAGAAGAAAAAAAAACTTTTTCCCAAACACAGTGTGTCTAAACTCTGGTGTCCAAACACCCAGAGCGCCATAGACCTTCTGTCTGAGGCCAAACTAGGCTCACCCAGCCACATAATAATACACACAGGCACAAACGACCTGAGGGCCCAGCAGGAAAGAGTGGCCACAGCACTGAAGGGAGTGATTGAAAAGGCTTCTTCTACTTTCCCCAACGCACAAGTGGTTATCTCCACCCTGCTACCACGAAAAGACTTCCACCCTGCCACAATACAGCGGGTAAACGCAAGTATTTCCCGTGACTGTGCCTCAAAACCAAACGTTTTCCTGGCCCACCACTCCACCCTGGACTTGAACAGCCTCTATGACCAGGTCCACCTCTACAAGGCAGCAGTGCCCATCTTTGCCCGAACTCTAAAGGACATCGCTCTCAAACGTATCCCCAACACTTCACACAGGAGCAACAGATCAATAGACACCCCACCCAGACCAGCGAGACACCCTCCCAGACCTGCAGGACCCCCCTGGACCTACACGTAGAGGACCTACGCCAAGAGGAATTACATCCAGACCACCGCACACCCAGACACATCCACACCCCTACCCCAACCAATCAACACCCCCACGTCAATCATGCCCACACCCCATTTAGGCCCCCTCAGATCAGACCTATGCCACTCCTGCCCACCCCATGCACCCCACCTCCGCAAAGAGGGCCTCAACATGGAAGCCACACATACGCCCAGGTAGTGAGCGGGCAAACAGTCCCAACCCCCACTCTCACACTCGCCCAAGCCAATGGCATGTACCAGATGCTCAGCAGGCTCTGCTCACACTTACTGGCCTGAGGCCAAACCACGACCAACAACATTGGACACTTTATGGAACAAAAAGCCTTTACTATTTCATCCTGGAATATCCAAGGCCTGAGGTCATCTGCCTTTGGCCTGAAGAGCAGAAACCCGGACTTCACCAAAGAAATCGGTAATACAGACATTGTCATCCTGCAAGAAACCTGGTATAGAGGAGACAGACCCACTGGATGCCCTCTAGGTTACAGAGAGCTGGTAGTCCCATCCACCAAACTACCAGGTGTGAAACAGGAAGGGACTCAGGGGGTATGCTAATTTGGTATAGAGCAGACCTAACTCACTCCATTAAATTAATCAAAACAGGAACATTCTACATTTGGCTAGAAATTCAAAAGGAAATTATCCTAACAGAGAAAAATGTCCTCCTGTGTGCTACCTATATCCCCCCACTAGAATCCCCATATTTTAATGAAGACAGCTTCTCCATCCTGGAGGGGGAAATCAACCATTTCCAGGCCCAGGGACATGTACTAGTCTGTGGTGACCTAAATGCCAGAACCGGACAAGAACCTGACACCCTCAGCACACAGGGGGACAAACACCTGCCTGGAGGTGACAGCATCCCCTCCCCGTATGCCCCCTAGGCACAACTATGACAACATAACCAACAAAAACGGGTCACAACTCCTGCAGCTCTGTCGCACGCTGGGTATGTACATAGTCAATGGTAGGCTTCGAGGGGACTCCTATGGTAGGTACACCTATAGCTCATCTCTTGGCAGTAGTACTGTAGACTACTTTATCACTGACCTCAACCCAGAGTCTCTCAGAGCGTTCACAGTCAGCCCACTGACACCCCTATCAGACCACAGCAAAATCACAGTCTACCTAAACAGAGCAATACTCAATCATGAGGCATCAAAGCCAAAGGAACTGAGTAACATTAAGAAATGCTATAGATGGAAGGAATGCAGTTTGGAAACCTACCAAAAAACAATTAGGCAACAACAAATTCAATCCCTTTTAGACAATTTCCTGGGTAAAACGTTCCACTGTAATAGTGAAGGTGTAAACTTGGCAGTAGAAAATCTTAACAGTATATTTGACCTCTCAGCTTCCCTATCAAATCTAAAAATCTCAAATAGAAAACCGAAGAAAATTAACAACAATGACAAATGGTTTGATGAAGAATGCAAAATTCTAAGAAAGAAATTGAGAAACCTGTCCAACCAAAAACATAGAGACCCGGAAAACCTGAGTCTACGCCTTCACTATGGTGAATCACTAAAACAATACAGAAATACACTACGGAAAAGAAGGAACAGCATGTCAGAAATCAGCTCAATGTAATTGAAGAATCCATAGACTCTAACCACTTCTGGGAAAATTGGAAAACACTAAACAAACAACAACACGAAGAATTATCTATCCAAAATGGAGATGTATGGGTAAACCACTTCTCCAATCTTTTTGGCTCTATAACAAAGAATAAAGAGCAAAAACATATACATGATCAAATACAGATCTTAGAATCAACTATTAAAGACTACCAGAACCCACTGGATTCTCCAATAACATTGAATGAGTTACAGGACAAAATAAAAAAACCCTCCAACCCAAAAAGGCCTGTGGTGTTGATGGTATCCTCAATGAAATGATCAAATATACAGACAACAAATTCCAATTGGCTATACTAAAACTCTTTAACATCATCCTTAGCTCTGGCATCTTCCCCAATATTTGGAACCAAGGACTGATCACCCCAATCCACAAAAATGGAGACAAATTTGATCCCAATAACTACCGTGGAATATGCGTCAACAGTAACCTTGGGAAAATCCTCTGCATTATCATTAACAGCAGACTCGTACACTTCCTCAATGAAAACAATGTACTGAGCAAATGTCAAATTGGCTTTTTACCAAATTACCGTACAACAGACCATGTATTCACCCTGCACACCCTAATTGACAACCAAACAAACCAAAACAAAGGCAAAGTCTTCTCATGCTTTGTTGATTTCAAAAAAGCCTTTGACTCAATTTGGCATGAGGGTCTGCTATACAAACTGTTGGAAAGTGGTGTTGGGGGTAAAACATACGACATCATAAAATCCATGTACACAAACAACAAGTGTGAGGTTAAAATTGGCAAAAAACACACGTGGGGTTAGACAGGGATGCAGCTTAAGCCCCACCCTCTTCAACATATATATCAACGAACTGGCGCGGGCACTAGAAAAGTCTGCAGCACCCGGCCTCACCCTACTAGAATCTGAAGTCAAATGTCTGCTGTTTGCTGATGATCTGGTGCTTCTGTCACCAACCAAGGAGGGCCTACAGCAGCACCTAGATCTTATGCACAGATTCTGTCAGACCTGGGCCCTGACAGTAAATCTCAGTAAGACCAAAATAATGGTGTTCCAAAAAAGGTCCAGTCACCAGGACCACAAATACAAATTCCATCTAGACACTGTTGCCCTAGAGCACACAAAAAACTATACATACCTTGGCCTAAACATCAGCGCCACAGGTAACTTCCACAAAGCTGTGAACGATCTGAGAGACAAGGCAAGAAGGGCATTCGATGCCATCAAAAGGAACATAAATTTCAACATACCAATTAGGATTTGGCTAAAAATACTTGAATCAGTCATAGAGCCCATTGCCCTTTATGGTTGTGAGGTCTGGGGTCCGCTCACCAACCAAGACTTCACAAAATGGGACAAACACCAAATTGAGACTCTGCACGCAGAATTCTGCAAAAATATCCTCAGTGTACAACGTAGAACACCAAATAATGCATGCAGAGCAGAATTAGGCCGATACCCACTAATTATCAAAATCCAGAAAAGAGCCGTTAAATTCTATAACCACCTAAAAGGAAGCGATTCCCAAACCTTCCACAACAAAGCCATCACCTACAGAGATGAACCTGGAGAAGAGTCCCCTAAGCAAGCTGGTCCTGGGGCTCTGTTCACAAACACACCCTACAGAGCCCCATGACAGCAGCACAATTAGACCCAACCAAATCATGAGAAAACAAAAAGATATTTACTTGACACACTGGAAAGAATTAACAAAAAAACAGAGCAAACTAGAATGCTATTTGGCCCTACACAGAGAGTACACAGCGGCAGAATACCTGACCACTGTGACTGACCCAAAATTAAGGA
>NC_088231.1:24189448-24218454 GCF_036934945.1 Oncorhynchus masou masou
GACCTTACAGATACAGTGCCTTGCGAAAGTATTCGGCCCCCTTGAACTTTGCGACCTTTTGCCACATTTCAGGCTTCAAACATAAAGATATAAAACTGTATTTTTTTGTGAAGAATCAACAACAAGTGGGACACAATCATGAAGTGGAACGACATTTATTGGATATTTCAAACTTTTTTAACAAATCAAAAACTGAAAAATTGGGCGTGCAAAATTATTCAGCCCCCTTAAGTTAATACTTTGTAGGGCCACCTTTTGCTGCGATTACAGCTGTAAGTCGCTTGGGGTATGTCTCTATCAGTTTTGCACATCGAGAGACTGAGCCGTGGGTGGTGGGGGAGGGTCTGAGCCGTGGGTGGTGGGGGAGGGTCTGAGCCGTGGGTGGTGGGGGAGGGTCTGAGCCGTGGGTGGTGGGGGAGGGTCTGAGCCGTGGGTGGTGGGGGAGGGTCTGAGCCGTGGGTGGTGGGGGAGGGTCTGGTTACAGAGGTGGGGTCGTCACTCAGACATCATGTTAATCCCTGTTGTTGCACACAGAGGGAGTCCGTGCAACTTGTTATGTGACTAGTTAAGCACATTTTGTTCTCCTGAACTGATTCTGGCATCAACATATTGTTACTTATTGACTCAAGACATTTCAGATTTTCATTTTTAATTAATTCGTAAAAAAAAAAAAAAAATGTAGTTAAACGTCATTCCACTTTGACATTATGGGATGTTGTGATGTCATATTGGGGCGGCAGTGTAGCCTAGTGGTTAGAGCATTGGACTAGTTGGACTAGTAACCGAAAGGTTGCAAGTTCAAATCCCCGAGCTGACAAGGTACAAAAAAAATCTGTCGTTCTGCCCCTGAACAGGCAGTTAACCCACTGTTCCCTAGTAGGCCGTCATTGAAAATAAGAATTTGTTCTTAACTGACTTGCCTGGTTAAATAAAGGTTAAAAAATAAATAATAATAATATTGTGTGTAGACCGGTGACAAAAACAACATCTCAATTTAATCCATCTTAAAAATCAGGCTGCAACACAACACAGCATGTGGGAAAACGGTCGTTGGGTCTGGATCCTTTCTGAAGGATCTGTTTCTGCACGTGACTGGCTGTTAGGAGGCGTAGCCTCGTATAATCTGAACCAATCACCATCAGAGATGCTCAACTGACACAAACACATTGATGGTCTGTGTTCAGAGATGCTCAACCGACACAAACACATTGACGGTCTGTGTTCAGAGATGCTCAACCGACAAAACCACATTGACGGTCTGTGTTCAGAGATGCTCAACCGACACAAACACATTGACGGTCTGTGTTCAGAGATGCTCAACCGACAAAACCACATTGACGGTCTGTGTTCAGAGATGCTCAACCGACACAAACACATTGACGGTCTGTGTTCAGAGATGCTCAACCGACAAAACCACATTGACGGTCTGTGTTCAGAGATGCTCAACCGACACAAACACATTGACGGTCTGTGTTCAGAGATGCTCAACCGACACAAACACATTGACGGTCTGTGTTCAGAGATGCTCAACCGACAAAACCACATTGACGGTCTGTGTTCAGAGATGCTCAACCGACACAAACACATTGACGGTCTGTGTTCAGAGATGCTCAACCGACACAAACACATTGACGGTCTGTGTTCAGAGATGCTCAACCGACACAACCACATTGATGGTCTGTGTTCAGAGATGCTCAACCGACACAAACACATTGACGGTCTGTGTTCAGAGATGCTCAACCGACACAACCACATTGATGGTCTGTGTTCAGAGATGCTCAACCGACACAACCACATTGATGGTCTGTGTTCAGAGATGCTCAACCGACACAAACACATTGATGGTCTGTGTTACACTCAGATGGTACTTCAGTTCAGACACTTGCTTACACTCACACACACACACACTCTCACACACACACACACACTTTATTAATATCACTGTTAAGGGTTCAGTTTTCTGTTTATTGGAGCTGATATTACTGACATTAATAAAATCACAATAATGTATTAATTTCACTCTGTTTTTGGTAGTAGTTTATTAGGATCATTATCTGTTTCTACAGCAGCAGCTACTCTTCCTGGGGTTTATTAGGATCATTATCTGTTTCTATAGCAGCAGCTACTCTTCCTGGGGTTTATTAGGATCATTATCTGTTTCTACAGCAGCAGCTACTCTTCCTGGGGTTTATTAGGATCATTATCTGTTTCTATAGCAGCAGCTACTTTTCCTGGGGTTTATTAGGATCATTATCTGTTTCTATAGCAGCATCTACTCTTCCTGGGGTTTATTAGGATCATTATCTGTTTCTATAGCAGCAGCTACTCTTCCTGGGGTTTATTAGGATCATTATCTGTTTCTACAGCAGCAGCTACTCTTCCTGGGGTTTATTAGGATCATTATCTGTTTCTATAGCAGCAGCTACTCTTCCTGGGGTTTATTAGGATCATTATCTGTTTCTATAGCAACAGCTACTCTTCCTGGGGTTTATTAGGATCATTATCTGTTTCTATAGCAGCAGCTACTCTTCCTGGGGTTTAATAGGATCATGATCTGTTTCTACAGCAGCAGCTACTCTTCCTGGGGTTTATTATGATCATTATCTGTTTCTATAGCAGCAGATACTCTTCCTGGGATCATTATCTGTTTCTATAGCAGCAGCTACTCTTCCTGGGGTTTATTGGTATCATTATCTGTTTCTATAGCAGCAGCTTCTCTTCCTGGGGTTTATTAGGATCATTATCTGTTTCTATAGCAGCAGATACTCTTCCTGGGATCATTATCTGTTTCTATAGCAGCAGCTACTCTTCCTGGGGTTTATTAGAATCATTATCTGTTTCTACTACAGCAGCTACTCTTCCTGGGGTTTATTAGGATCATTATCTGTTTCTATAGCAGCAGCTACTCTTCCTGGGGTTTATTAGGATCATTATCTGTTTCTATAGCAGCAGCTCCTCTTCCTGGGGTTTATTAGGATCATTATCTGTTTCTACAGCAGCAGCTACTCTTCCTGGGGTTTATTAGGGTCATTATCTGTTTCTATAGCAGCAGATACTCTTCCTGGGGTTTATTAGGATCATTATCTGTTTCTATAGCAGCAGCTACTCTTCCTGGGGTTTATTAGGATCATTATCTGTTTCTATAGCAGCAGATACTCTTCCTGGGGTTTATTAGGATCATTATCTGTTTCTATAGCAGCAGCTACTCTTCCTGGGGTTTATTAGGATCATTATCTGTTTCTATAGCAGCAGCTACTCTTCCTGGGGTTTATTAGGATCATTATCTGTTTCTATAGCAGCAGCTACTCTTCCTGGGGTTTATTATGATCATTATCTGTTTCTATAGCAACAGCTACTCTTCCTGGGGTTTATTGGTATCATTATCTGTTTCTAGGCAGGTTTTCTAGGCCCTTCTTTGCAGCACCTGACCATATGACTGGACACTAATCAGAGTTGAGATCAAACTAAAGCCTGCAGGACTTGCTTTATGGAGTCAGCAACAAGCAAGAAGCAAAGCCTCTCTTTAACAGAGGTCTGTAGTGGGACGTTTTCTTCTTGGTAAACAAAACCGTTGATCAATAATAACCCCCTGGCACAGACGTCAGTTTATCATAGAGGGACTATAGATCTGTCTCTGTCCCACAATTAAATCATAGGGGGACTATAGATCTGTCTCTGTCCCACAATTAAATCATAGGGGGACTATAGATCTGTCTCCGTCCCACAATTAAATCATAGAGGGACTATAGATCTGTCTCTGTCCCACAATTAAATCATAGGGGGACTATAGATCTGTCTCCGTCCCACAATTAAATCATAGAGGGACTATAGATCTGTCTCTGTCCCACAATTAAATCATAGGGGGACTATAGATCTGTCTCCGTCCCACAATTAAATCATAGAGGGACTATAGATCTGTCTCCGTCCCACAATTAAATCATAGGGGGACTATAGATCTGTCTCTGTCCCACAATTAAATAATTAAATCATAGGGGGACTATAGATCTGTCTCCCGTCCCACAATTATATAATTAAATCATAGAGGGACTATAGATCTGTCTCCGTCCCACAATTAAATAATTAAATCATAGGGGGACTATAGATCTGTCTCCGTCCCACAATTATATAATTAAATCATAGGGGGACTATAGATCTGTCTCCGTCCCACAATTAAATCATAGGGGGACTATAGATCTGTCTCTGTCCCACAATTAAATAATTAAATCATAGGGGGACTATAGATCTGTCTCCGTCCCACAATTAAATCATAGAGGGACTATAGATCTGTCTCTGTCCCACAATTAAATCATAGGGGGACTATAGATCTGTCTCCGTCCCACAATTAAATCATAGAGGGACTATAGATCTGTCTCCGTCCCACAATTAAATCATAGGGGGACTATAGATCTGTCTCTGTCCCACAATTAAATAATTAAATCATAGGGGGACTATAGATCTGTCTCCGTCCCACAATTATATAATTAAATCATAGAGGGACTATAGATCTGTCTCCGTCCCACAATTAAATAATTAAATCATAGGGGGACTATAGATCTGTCTCCGTCCCACAATTATATAATTAAATCATAGGGGGACTATAGATCTGTCTCCGTCCCACAATTAAATCATAGGGGGACTATAGATCTGTCTCTGTCCCACAATTAAATAATTAAATCATAGGGGGACTATAGATCTGTCTCCGTCCCACAATTATATAATTAAATCATAGAGGGACTATAGATCTGTCTCCGTCCCACAATTATATAATTAAATCATAGAGGGACTATAGATCTGTCTCCGTCCCACAATTATATAATTAAATCATAGAGGGACTATAGATCTGTCTCCGTCCCACAATTAAATCATTAAATCATAGGGGGACTATAGATCTGTCTCCGTCCCACAATTATATAATTAAATCATAGAGGGACTATAGATCTGTCTCCGTCCCACAATTAAATCATTAAATCATAGGGGGACTATAGATCTGTCTCCGTCCCACAATTATATAATTAAATCATAGAGGGACTATAGATCTATCTCTGTCCCACAATTAAATCATAGAGGGACTATAGATCTGTCTCCGTCCCACAATTAAATAATTAAATCATAGAGGTGTCATGTCTTGTTATGTCTGTTCCTGTCCTTTCTCTTCACTCTGTCTCTCTCTGCTGGTCTTTTTAGGTTACCTTCTCTGTCTCTCATTCTTCAGCTGTTCTACATTTCCCCTAACTAGCTCATTCACTCTTTCCCCACCTGTTCTCTCTTCCCCCTCTGATTAGGTCTCTATTTCTCTCTCTGTTCCTGCTACTTTCAGTGTCTGATTCTTGTTTGTGTTTTTGATACTAGAAGCAAGCTGTCGTCCCGTTTGCTTCCACCTTGTCCTATCCTGTCGGAGTCTGCCTGGCAGGTGCATCCTGCATTATACTACGTTCTTTTGTTCCATTGACTACGTTGGAAGAGGATTTATGCCATTCCTGTTTTTTATTAAAGAACTCTGTTTTCTGTTAAAACCACTTTTGGGTCTTCACTCAAGTACATAACAAGAGGGACTATAGATCTGTCTCCGTCCCACAATTAAATAATTAAATCATAGGGGGACTATAGATCTGTCTCCGTCCCACAATTAAATAATTAAATCATAGAGGGACTATAGATCTGTCTCCGTCCCACAATTATATAATTAAATCATAGGGGGACTATAGATCTGTCTCCGTCCCACAATTATATAATTAAATCATAGGGGGACTATAGATCTGTCTCCGTCCCACAATTATATAATTAAATCATAGGGGGACTATAGATCTATCTCTGTCCCACAATTAAATAATTAAATCATAGAGGGACTATAGATCTATCTCTGTCCCACAATTATATAATTAAATCATAGGGGGACTATAGATCTATCTCTGTCCCACAATTAAATAATTAAATCATAGAGGGACTATAGATCTATCTCTGTCCCACAATTATATAATTAAATCATAGGGGGACTATAGATCTATCTCTGTCCCACAATTAAATAATTAAATCATAGAGGGACTATAGATCTATCACTGTCCCACAATTATATAATTAAATCATAGGGGGACTATAGATCTGTCTCTGTCCCACAATTAAATAATTAAATCATAGAGGGACTATAGATCTATCTCTGTCCCACAATTATATAATTAAATCATAGGGGGACTATAGATCTATCTCTGTCCCACAATTATATAATTAAATCATAGGGGGACTATAGATCTATCTCTGTCCCACAATTAAATAATTAAATCATAGGGGGACTATAGATCTATCTCTGTCCCACAATTATATAATTAAATCATAGGGGGACTATAGATCTATCTCTGTCCCACAATTAAATAATTAAATCATAGGGGGACTATAGATCTATCTCTGTCCCACAATTAAATCATAGAGGGACTATAGATCTGTCTCCGTCCCACAATTAAATAATTAAATCATAGAGGGACTATAGATCTGTCTCCGTCCCACAATTAAATAATTAAATCATAGGGGGACTATAGATCTATCTCTGTCCCACAATTAAATCATAGAGGGACTATAGATCTGTCTCCGTCCCACAATTAAATAATTAAATCATAGAGGGACTATAGATCTATCTCCGTCCCACAATTAAATCATAGAGGGACTATAGATCTGTCTCCGTCCCACAATTATATAATTAAATCATAGGGGGACTATAGATCTATCTCTGTCCCACAATTATATAATTAAATCATAGGGGGACTATAGATCTATCTCTGTCCCACAATTAAATAATTAAATCATAGAGGGACTATAGATCTATCTCTGTCCCACAATTATATAATTAAATCATAGGGGGACTATAGATCTATCTCTGTCCCACAATTAAATAATTAAATCATAGGGGGACTATAGATCTATCTCTGTCCCACAATTAAATCATAGAGGGACTATAGATCTGTCTCCGTCCCACAATTAAATAATTAAATCATAGAGGGACTATAGATCTGTCTCCGTCCCACAATTAAATAATTAAATCATAGGGGGACTATAGATCTATCTCTGTCCCACAATTAAATCATAGAGGGACTATAGATCTGTCTCCGTCCCACAATTAAATAATTAAATCATAGAGGGACTATAGATCTATCTCCGTCCCACAATTAAATCATAGAGGGACTATAGATCTGTCTCCGTCCCACAATTAAATAATTAAATCATAGGGGGACTATAGATCTGTCTCCGTCCCACAATTATATAATTAAATCATAGAGGGACTATATATCTATCTCTGTCCCACAATTAAATAATTCAATCATAGAGGGACTATAGATCTATCTCCGTCCCACAATTAAATCATAGAGGGACTATAGATCTATCTCCGTCCCACAATTAAATCATAGGGGGACTATAGCTCTATCTCTGTCCCACAATTAAATAATTAAATCATAGAGGGACTATAGATCTATCTCCGTCCCACAATTAAATAATTAAATCATAGAGGGACTATAGATCTATCTCTGTCCCACAATTAAATAATTAAATCATAGAGGGACTATAGATCTGTCTCCGTCCCATAATTAAATCATAGAGGGACTATAGATCTATCTCTGTCCCACAATTAAATAATTAAATCATAGAGGGACTATAGATCTGTCTCTGTCCCACAATTAAATCATAGAGGGACTATAGATCTGTCTCCGTCCCACAATTAAATAATTAAATCATAGAGGGACTATAGATCTATCTCCGTCCCACAATTAAATCATAGAGGGACTATAGATCTGTCTCCAACCCACAATTAAATAATTAAATCATAGAGGGACTATAGATCTATCTCCGTCCCACAATTAAATAATTAAATCATAGAGGGACTATAGATCTATCTCCGTCCCACAATTAAATCATAGAGGGACTATAGATCTGTCTCCGTCCCACAATTAAATAATTAAATCATAGAGGGACTATAGATCTATCTCTGTCCCACAATTAAATAATTAAATCATAGAGGGACAATAGATCTATCTCCGTCCCACAATTAAATAATTAAATCATAGAGGGACTATAGATCTGTCTCCGTCCCACAATAAAATAATTAAATCATAGAGGGACTATAGATCTATCTCCGTCCCACAATTATATAATTAAATCATAGGGGGACTATAGATCTGTCTCCGTCCCACAATTAAATCATAGAGGGACTATAGATCTGCATCACCCTGGGGGACTATAGAGCTGCATCATCCTGGGGGACTATAGAGCTGCATCACCCTGGGGGACTATAGAGCTGCGTCATCCTGGGGGACTATAGAGCTGCATCATCCTGGGGGACTATAGAGCTGCATCATCCTGGGGGACTATAGAGCTGCATCATCCTGGGGGACTATAGAGCTGCATCATCCTGGGGGACTATAGAGCTGCATCATCCTGGATAGAGCTGCATCATCCTGGGGGACTATAGAGCTGCATCATCCTGGGTGACTATAGAGCTGTATCATCCTGGGGGACTATAGAGCTGTATCATCCTGGGGGACTATAGAGCTGCATCATCCTGGGGGACTATAGAGCTGCATCATCCTGGGGGACTATAGATCTGCATCAGCCTGGGGGACTATAGATCTGCATCATCCTGGGGGACTATAGAGCTGCATCATCCTGGGGGACTATAGATCTGCATCATCCTGGGGGACTATAGAGCTGCATCATCCTGGGGGACTATAGAGCTGCATCATCCTGGGGGACTATAGAGCTGCATCATCCTGGATAGAGCTGCATCATCCTGGGGGACTATAGAGCTGCATCATCCTGGGGGACTATAGAGCTGCATCATCCTGGGGGACTATAGATCTGCATCATCCTGGGGGACTATAGAGCTGCATCATCCTGGGGGACTATAGAGCTGCATCATCCTGGGGGACTATAGAGCTGCATCATCCTGGGGGACTATAGAGCTGCATCATCCTGGGGGACTATAGAGCTGCATCATCCTGGGGGACTATAGAGCTGCATCATCCTGGGGGACTATAGATCTGCATCATCCTGGGGGACTATAGAGCTGCATCATCCTGGGGGACTATAGAGCTGCATCATCCTGGGGGACAATAGAGCTGCATCATCCTGGGGGACTATAGAGCTGCATCATCCTGGGGGACTATAGAGCTGCATCATCCTGGGGGACTATAGAGCTGCATCATCCTGGGGGACTATAGATCTGCATCATCCTGGGGGACTATAGAGCTGCATCATCCTGGGGGACTATAGAGCTGCATCATCCTGGGGGACTATAGATCTGCATCATCCTGGGGGACTATAGAGCTGCATCATCCTGGGGGACTATAGAGCTGCATCATCCTGGGGGACTATAGAGCTGCATCATCCTGGGGGACTATAGAGCTGCATCATCCTGGATAGAGCTGCATCATCCTGGGGGACTATAGATCTGCATCATCCTGGGGGACTATAGAGCTGCATCATCCTGGGGGACTATAGAGCTGCATCATCCTGGGGGACTATAGAGCTGCATCATCCTGGGGGACTATAGAGCTGCATCATCCTGGGGGACTATAGATCTGCATCATCCTGGGGGACTATAGAGCTGCGTCATCCTGGGGGACTATAGAGCTGCATCATCCTGGGGGACTATAGATCTGCATCATCCTGGGGGACTATAGAGCTGCATCATCCTGGGGGACTATAGAGCTGCATCATCCTGGGGGACTATAGAGCTGCATCATCCTGGGGGACTATAGATCTGCATCATCCTGGGGGACTATAGAGCTGCATCATCCTGGGGGACTATAGAGCTGCATCATCCTGGGGACTATAGATCTGCATCATCCTGGATAGAGCTGCATTATCCTGGGGGAAGACATGTTACTGTTGCCTTGTTTGGATTTACATTTGGTTGTCAATTAACGTGAATTCAACAAACAAAAAAATGTCACCATGTAAATTGGATGAAAAAAAGACAACATCCCCTCATGTTGACCGACTTTTTCTGAATCCTATCAGTTTTCCACATCTTCACGTCAATGTTTTGTGTTGAAACAACGTTGATTCACCCGGTTTTTAGCCCAGTTGGATTATTAAGAAGGCGCAATTGACAAAGAAGACAGTAGGCAATGTCAGTATATATCCCTGTCTCGCTGTGGAATCAGAATGAGTAGAACAGGCATCTCTGTGGTCTAAGGCAGGGGCGGACTGGCCTTCTGGCATTTCTGGCAAATGCCAGATGGGCTGGTCTATATGTAGCCCATTGGGCCTGTCTAACTTTTTTTTTTTTGCCCAAAATTATAATTATTTGGCTAAAAATGGGTGTGTTGTAAATTCAAAGGTCGATATCTGGTCCCAGTCCACCCCTGGTCTATAAAAGCATGATAACCCTATGAGCTTAGTGAAAGCTATGCTTACTATGTAACTTTCATTTAATTGGCGACATTGTAAACAATCACCCTTGACACTTTCTAACAACTGCGCAAACTATCGGCTGGCCCCTCGGTGGGGTGGCTGGCCCCTTTCCCCGCGTGAGTGGCGTGTTTTCTGGAGGGGTAGAGTGGTGTGTGTGTGAGCGCCTCCGGTGAGGGGGGGGTGGACCGTTAAAAAGTTATTTTGAAAGTGACCCCAACTGTCAGGAATTGGACCGGGTAGCGGGTGCGCGCACACGCAGAGTCAGCTGTTCTGAGCGATGTCAGAAGATGCCGGATACAGTTGTAGTGGAAGGACAAGTTAAATTCAGAGATGGGAAAAAGGTTCTTATCACCTTTAAAATTACATCTTCAAACGTTTCCCGGAAGTTAACCGTTAATACAATAACGCGTGGATTTGACTGTTTGATGTATTTGCTTTAACGTTGCTTTGCAGTGGAAGAGTCGTTGGGTCGTGTTGCGGAAGCCGTCCCCAGTCGCAGGTAGGTCTACGAAGCAACCAACTAATACTACATGTATTAAACGTCTCCCAACATTTAAAACATAATGTAGCAGTCTTTTTAAATGTTTTCTACTGTCATCTTTCACCAATAAGATTTTCAGGAATTAAAAGTCAGCGCGACTTGTCAATGTGACGTATGGCGACGCGCCAACCGGAGCGCATAGTGCAAATATCACATAACCACGGTGACACGTGTGTGTGTGTGTGTGTGTGGAGGGGGTCGCGCTACACTTAACACATGGATTTAAACAGTTATACGCTTCTGTTTGCCTTTAACACAAACGCCTTGAGAAGACCGGGCTAGTTGGTTTAACAAACTGTTTTAGCATGTCTACAGGACTTAGTTGTGTCCCAGCAACAAAGTCAGGCTCGTTTAGCGACCTATGCTACGTATTTAAAACCAAAGGCTTACATAAGAAGTATACCATGTCATTCTGACTAATTGCTTTCCCTGGTGTGTGTGTGTATGTGTGTGTGTGTGTGTGTGTGCGTGCGTGCGTGTCTGTGTGTGCGTGTGTGTGCGTGCGTGCGTGTCTGTGTGTGCGTGTGTGTGCGTGTGTGTGTGTGTGTGTGTGTGTGTGTGCGTGTGCGTGTGCGTGTGCGTGTGCGTGTGCGTGTGGCTGTGTGCGTGTGCGTCTGTGTCTGTGTGTGTGTGTGTGTGTGTGTGTGTGTGTGTGTGTGTGTGTGTGTGTGGCTCTGAAGAGCAGTGATAAGATGAGAGTAAAGAAACAGACTGAAACACTTGGAGAGACACAGCTGTGTTTGTCATGTTCCTTTCTTCAGACATTGTCTCTCAGTGGAACTAAAAGGTATATTGTGTCGAGTAAATATATTTGTACGAGCCATCAACATGTTCTAGAACAACACGTGCCTTGTGTTCTGGAATACATAGACAGTGATTCTCATTCTAAGAGTGATTCCCACCAGACCCTGTGTTCCAATGCCTTTGAGGAGACCGATTGGGCGCCGGTGTGGCTGTTTATTGGACATTTCCTTCCTTGATGGGGCTCTGCTGTTATGTCCCTCGGACAGCCCTCCCTCTGTCACGGTGGGCTCTGATTGGTCTGTTATGTCCCTCGGACAGCCCTCCCTCTCTGTCACGGTGGGGTCTCATTGGTCTGTTATATCCCTCCCTCTGTCACGGTGAGGTCTAATTGGTCTGTTATGTCCCTCCCTCTGTCACGGTGGGCTCTAATTGGTCTGTTATATCCCTCCCTCTGTCACGGTGAGGTCTAATTGTTCTGTTATGTCCCTCCCTCTCTGTCACGGTGGGGTCTCATTGGTCTGTTATGTCCCTCGGACAGCCCTCCCTCTCTGTCACGGTGGGGTCTCATTGGTCTGTTATGTCCCTCGGACAGCCCTCCCTCTCTGTCACGGTGGGCTCTAATTGGTCTGTTATGTCCCTCGGACAGCCCTCCCTCTCTGTCACGGTGGGGTCTCATTGGTCTGTTATGTCCCTCGGACAGCCCTCCCTCTCTGTCACGGTGGGGTCTCATTGGTCTGTTATGTCCCTCGGACAGCCCTCCCTCTCTGTCACGGTGGGGTCTCATTGGTCTGTTATGCCCCTCGGACAGCCCTCCCTCTCTGTCACGGTGGGGTCTCATTGGTCTGTTATGTCCCTCGGACAGCCCTCCCTCTCTGTCACGGTGGGCTCTAATTGGTCTGTTATATCCCTCCCTCTGTCACGGTGAGGTCTAATTGGTCTGTTATGTCCCTCCCTCTCTGTCACGGTGGGGTCTGATTGGCCACTTCTCTCCCAGATGTAACAACAAATAAATATAAACACACATCTAAGTAAGGAATGGAATAAGAATATATGAATATAAATATATGGATGAGTGATGTCAGAGCAGCGTAGGTTAAGATGCAGTTTCTAGTAAGTTGATGCTGCTCAAATATCCACTCATTCTTCCCTGCTGTATGTAATAACACTTCAGATCTTCTGGGCTAACAATGTAAGAAATAAAACAATTAAAAAAATGTTTAAAAAATAAATAAATACTGCACAGTTTCCTAAGGACTAGAAGCGAGGCAGCCCTCTTTGTCGGCGCCATTGTGCAATGTGTATTGGGAAGGGAGGATGGGTGTCACGCCCTGACCTTAGCATTCTTTTGTTTTCTTTATTGTTTTGGTTTGGTCAGGGTGTGACATGGGTGATGTATGTGTTTTTTGTACTGTCTAGGGGTTTTGTAGTTTTATAGGGTTGTTTACCATCCAGGTGTTTATATATGTCTCTGGTTGCCTAGATTGGTTCTCAATTAGAGGCAGCTGTTCATCGTTGTCTCTGATTGGGAACCATATTTAGGCAGCCATCTTCTGTGGGTATTTTGGTGGGTTATTGTCTATGTCTTGTTGCCTGTGAAAACACATTTATAGTATAGCGTCACGTTCGTCTTGTTATTTTGTATAGCTTGTTTAAGTGTTTCTTCGTCTTAGTAAAGAAGAATGTATTCATATCCCGCTGCGCCTCGGTCTCCTCCGTACGACGGAGCTTCCTCCGTCCGTCCCCTCGCCCCGACCCCGGGCTCGAACCAGGGACCCTCTGCGCACGTCAACAACTGACACCCACGAAGCATCGTTCCCCATCGCTCCACAAAAGCCGCTGCCCTTGCAGAGCAAAGGAGGAACAACTACTTCAAGGTCTCAGAGCGAGTGACGTCACCGATTGAAACGCTATTACCACCGCTAACTAGCTAGCCATTTCACACCTGCTACTTATACATTGAACACTATAATAGTCTGGTAGCAGCAGTTGTGATGTGTGTTGAGGTGCGGCGAATCAGTGCAGGTGGTCAGTCCAGTTCAAGGGTTCAGCAGTCTGATGACTTGTAGATAGAAGCTGTCTCTGAGCCTGTTGTTATCTATGTCAATAGTTAGTCTGGAGCTGGACCAGGATCACTCAGCTGTGTTAGCGTTGCTATGACAGCAGGAAGTCTGTATTGAGATAGTGTTAGTTAGTCTGGAGCTGGACCAGGATCACTCAGCTGTGTTAGCGTTGCTATGACAGCAGGAAGTCTGTATTGAGATAGTGTTAGTTGGTCTACAGCTGGACCAGGATCACTCAGCTGTGTTAGCGTTGCTATGACAGCTTTGTTGACTGACTATGTACAGACTCATCTCTATAGCAACCACTTTGTTGACTGACAATGTACAGACTCATCTCTATAGTATAGCAACCACTTTGTTGACTGACAATGTACAGACTCATCTCTATAGCAACCACTTTGTTGACTGACAATGTACAGACTCATCTCTATAGTATAGCAACCACTTTGTTGACTGACAATGCACAGACTCATCTCTATAGCAACCACTTTGTTGACTGACAATGTACAGACTCATCTCTATAGTATAGCAACCACTTTGTTGACTGACAATGTACAGACTCATCTCTATAGCAACCACTTTGTTGACTGACAATGTACAGACTCATCTCTATAGCAACCACTTTGTTGACTGACAATGTACAGACTCATCTCTATAGCAACCACTTTGTTGACTGACAATGTACAGACTCATCTCTATAGCAACCACTTTGTTGACTGACAATGTACAGACTCATCTCTATAGCAACCACTTTGTTGACTGACAATGTACAGACTCATCTCTATAGCAACCACTTTGTTGACTGACAATGTACAGACTCATCTCTATAGCAACCACTTTGTTGACTGACAATGCACAGACTCATCTCTATGGCAACCACTTTGTTGACTGACAATGTACAGACTCATCTCTATAGCAACCACTTTGTTGACTGACAATGTACAGACTCATCTCTATAGTATAGCAACCACTTTGTTGACTGACAATGCACAGACCCATCTCTAAAGCAACCACTTTGTTGACTGACAATGCACAGACTCATCTCTATGGCAACCATTTTGCTGACAGATACACGCAAGAGGCCTATATATATATATATGATCTACATGAGGATGTGAGACCATATTATCATATTATTAGGAACATGTTACAATCTGTTCCAATTGCAAAGTTGCCAATGAAGAACCCACAAAGGTATACATTTAAATATATACATTAAAGTTAATGGTGTCTATAGTACGTTTAAATATATGAATAAATCATTGATACCGCTTCAAAAATCATAATCCAACCACAGCCACATCCCTGATTGGTTAGCCTGTTTTTGTGATACGAATGAATGTTTCTGATTCATATCGACGCCACATTGAACCAACTTATCTGGGTTTTAAACGGCCTAAAGGGGCAGTTGACCTGATTTCCATCAAACGTGTATTTCATACTTGTATGTAGCCTGGCTGTAAATGAGAATTGCTCTCATACAACCAGGACTAATTGAGAATTGCTCTCATACAACCAAGACTAATTGAGAATTGCTCTCATACAACCAGGACTAATTGAGAATTGCTCTCATACAAACAGGACTAATTGAGAATTGCTCTCATACAACCAAGACTAATTGAGAATTGCTCTCATACAACCAGGACTAATTGAGAATTGCTCTCATACAACCAGGACTAATTGAGAATTGCTCTCATACAACCAGGACTAATTGAGAATTGCTCTCATACAACCAGGACTAATTGAGAATTGCTCTCATACAACCAGGACTAATTGAGTCCTTCAGCTCTCCTCAACCCCTCCCATCTATCTCTGAACACCATCCAGTCCTTCAGCTCCCCTCAACCCCTCCCATCTATCTCTAAACACCATCCAGTCCTTCAGCTCCCCTCAACCCCTCCCATCTATCTCTGAACACCATCCAGTCCTTCAGCACCTCAACCCCTCCCATCTATCTCTGAACCCCATCCAGTCCTTCAGCTCCCCTCAACTCCTCCCATCTATCTCTGAACACCATCCAGTCCCCCCCTTCAGCTCCCCTCAACCCCTCCCATCTATCTCTGAACACCATCCAGTCCCCCCCTTCAGCTCCCCTCAACCCCTCCTATCTATCTCTGAACACCATCCAATCCTTCAGCTCCCCTCAACCCCTCCCATCTATCTCTGAACACCATCCAGTCCCATCCTTCAGCTCCCCTCAACCCCTCCCATCTATCTCTGAACACCATCCAGTCCTTCAGCTCCCCTCAATCCCTCCCATCTATCTCTGAACAACATCCAGTCCCATCCTTCAGCTCCCCTCAACCCCTCCCATCTATCTCTGAAGACCATCCAGTCCCATCCTTCAGCTCCCCTCAACCCCTCCCATCTATCTCTGAACAACATCCAGTCCCATCCTTCAGCTCCTCTCAACTCCTCCCATCTATCTCTAAACACCGTCCAGTCCCATCCTTCAGCTCCCCTCAACCCCTCCCATCTATCTCTGAACACCATCCAGTCCTTCAGCACCCCTCAACCCCTCCCATCTATCTCTGAACCCCATCCAGTCCTTCAGCTCCCCTCAACCCCTCCCATCTATCTCTGAACACCATCCAGTCCTTCAGCTCCCCTCAACCCCTCCCATCTATCTCTGAACCCCATCCAGTCCTTCAGCTCCCCTCAACCCCTCCCATCTATCTCTGAACACCATCCAGTCCCCCCCTTCAGCTCCCCTCAACCCCTCCCATCTATCTCTGAACCCCATCCAGTCCTTCAGCTCCCCTCAACCCCTCCCATCTATCTCTGAACACCATCCAGTCCTTCAGCTCCCCTCAACCCCTCCCATCTATCTCTGAACACCATCCAGTCCCCCCCTTCAGCTCCCCTCAACCCCTCCCACCTATCTCTGAACACCATCCAGTCCCCCCCTTCAGCTCCCCTCAACCCCTCCCATCTATCTCTGAACACCGTCCAGTCCTTCAGCTTCCCTCAACCCCTCCCATCTATCTCTGAACACCATCCAGTCCTTCAGCTTCCCTCAACCCCTCCCATCTATCTCTAAACACCGTCCAGTCCCATCCTTCAGCTCCCCTCAACCCCTCCCATCTATCTCTGAACACCATCCAGTCCTTCAGCTCCCCTCAACCCCTCCCATCTATCTCTGAACACCATCCAGTCCTTCAGCACCTCAACCCCTCCCATCTATCTCTGAACACCGTCCAGTCCTTCAGCTTCCCTCAACCCCTCCCATCTATCTCTAAACACCGTCCAGTCCCATCCTTCAGCTCCCCTCAACCCCTCCCATCTATCTCTGAACACCATCCAGTCCTTCAGCTCCCCTCAACCCCTCCCATCTATCTCTGAACACCATCCAGTCCTTCAGCACCTCAACCCCTCCCATCTATCTCTAAACACCGTCCAGTCCCATCCTTCAGCTCACCTCAACCCCTCCCATCTATCTCTGAACACCATCCAGTCCCATCCTTCAAGCTCCCCTCAACCCCTCCCATCTATCTCTTAACACCATCCAGTCCCAGCCTTCAGCTCCCCTCAACCCCTCCCATCTATCTCTGAACACCATCCAGTCCTTCAGCTCCCCTCAACCCCTCCCATCTATCTCTGAACACCATCCAGTCCCCCCTTCAGCTTCCCTCAACCCCTCCCATCTATCTCTGAACACCATCCAGTCCTGCAGCTTCCCTCAAACCCTCCCATCTATCTCTAAACACCGTCCAGTCCCATCCTTCAGCTCCCCTCAACCCCTCCCATCTATCTCTGAACACCATCCAGTCCTTCAGCTTCCCTCAACACCTCCCATCTATCTCTGAACACCATCCAGTCCTTCAGCTCCCCTCAACCCCTCCCATCTATCTCTGAACACCATCCAGTCCTTCGGCTCCCCTCAACCCTTCCCATCTATCTCTGAACACCATCCAGTCCTTCAGCTTCCCTCAACACCTCCCATCTATCTCTGAACACCATCCAGTCCTTCAGCTCCCCTCAACCCCTCCCATCTATCTCTGAACACCATCCAGTCCTTCAGCACCTCAACCCCTCCCATCTATCTCTGAACACCATCCAGTCCTTCAGCTCCCCTCAACCCCTCCCATCTATCTCTGAACACCATCCAGTCCTTCAGCTCCCCTAAACCCCTCCCATCTATCTCTGAACCCCATCCAGTCCCATCCTTCAGCTCCCCTCAACCCCTCCCATCTATCTCTGAACACCATCCAGTCCTTCAGCTCCCCTCAACCCCTCCCATCTATCTCTGAACACCATCCAGTCCTTCAGCTCCCCTTAACCCCTCCCATCTATCTCTGAACCCCATCCAGTCCTTCAGCTCCCCTCAACCCCTCCCATCTATCTCTGAACCCCATCCAGTCCTTCAGCTCCCCTCAACCCCTCCCATCTATCTTTAAAAGGGATTCTATGTTCAAAATTATTTCACCGTCTCTCCTCTCCTCCCTCTCTACCCAGACTGCCTCTCTCTCCTGGTCTACCGGGATAAGTCGGATAAGGTCAGGGGTCGTCGTGAGCGGCTGCAGATGACCTTGGAGGGGATCTGTGGCGTGGAGCCGGGGTTTGGGTACGACGGGGTGGCCTACACCCTCACCATCCTCTGTCTGGGACACACAGTGGGACTGGGCTTCGACAGCAGAGAGGGGCTGACGGCATGGGACGCTAGGATGAGATACAGCCTGGGAGAAGGTAGGCTGGAGGGGGGGGGGGGGACGCTAGGCTAAGATACAGCCTGGGAGAAGGTAGGCTGGAGGGGGGACGCTAGGCTGAGATACAGCCTGGGAGAAGGTAGGGTGGAGGGGGGGACGCTAGGATGAGATACAGCCTGGGAGAAGGTAGGCTGGAGGGGGGTGACGCTAGGCTAAGATACAGCCTGGGAGAAGGTAGGGTGGAGGGGGGGGACGCTAGGCTGAGATACAGCCTGGGAGAAGGTAGGCTGGAGGGGGGGGACGTTAGGCTGAGATACAGCCTGGGAGAAGGTAGGGTGGAGGGGGGGGACGCTAGGCTGAGATACAGCCTGGGAGAAGGTAGGCTGGAGGGGGGACGCTGAGATACAGCCTGGGAGAAGGTAGGCTGGAGGGGGGGACGCTAAGCTGAGATACAGCCTGGGAGAAGGTAGGGTGGAGGGGGACGCTGAGATACAGCCTGGGAGAAGGTAGGCTGGAGGGGGGACGCTAGGCTGAGATACAGCCTGGGAGAAGGTAGGCTGGAGGGGGGGCGCTGAGATACAGCCTGGGAGAAGGTAGGGTGGAGGGGGGACGCTGAGATACAGCCTGGGAGAAGGTAGGCTGGAGGGGGGGGACGCTAGGCTGAGATACAGCCTGGGAGAAGGTAGGCTGGAGGGGGGGGCGCGCTGAGATACAGCCTGGGAGAAGGTAGGGTGGAGGGGGGACGCTGAGATACAGCCTGGGAGAAGGTAGGCTGGAGGGGGGGGGACGCTAGGCTGAGATACAGCCTGGGAGAAGGTAGGCTGGAGGGGGGGACGCTAGGCTGAGATACAGCCTGGGAGAAGGTAGGCTGGAGGGGGGGGACGCTAGGCTGAGATACAGCCTGGGAGAAGGTAGGGTGGAGGGGGGGACGCTTAGGCTGAGATACAGCCTGGGAGAAGGTAGGCTGGAGGGGGGGACGCTGAGATACAGCCTGGGAGAAGGTAGGCTGGAGGGGGGGGACGCTGAGATACAGCCTGGGAGAAGGTAGGCTGGAGGGGGGGACGCTAGGCTGAGATACAGCCTGGGAGAAGGTAGGCTGGAGGGGGGGACGCTAGGCTGAGATACAGCCTGGGAGAAGGTAGGCTGGAGGGGGGCGTGCTGAGATACAGCCTGGGAGAAGGTAGGCTGGAGGGGGGACGCTAGGCTGAGATACAGCCTGGGAGAAGGTAGGGTGGAGGGGGCGCTAAGCTGAGATACAGCCTGGGAGAAGGTAGGCTGGAGGGGGGGGACGCTAGGCTGAGATACAGCCTGGGAGAAGGTAGGCTGGAGGGGGACGCTAGGCTGAGATACAGCCTGGGAGAAGGTAGGCTGGAGGGGGGGACGCTGAGATACAGCCTGGGAGAAGGTAGGCTGGAGGGGGGACGCTAGGCTGAGATACAGCCTGGGAGAAGGTAGGGTGGAGGGGGCGCTAAGCTGAGATACAGCCTGGGAGAAGGTAGGCTGGAGGGGGGACGCTAGGCTGAGATACAGCCTGGGAGAAGGTAGGGTGGAGGGGGGGACACTAGGCTGAGATACAGCCTGGGAGAAGGTAGGGTGGAGGGGGACGCTAGGCTGAGATACAGCCTGGGAGAAGGTAGGGTGGAGGGGGGGCGCTAGGCTGAGATACAGCCTGGGAGAAGGTAGGCTGGAGGGGGGGACGCTAGGCTGAGATACAGCCTGGGAGAAGGTAGGCTGGAGGGGGGGACGCTAGGCTGAGATACAGCCTGGGAGAAGGTAGGCTGGAGGGGGGGGCGCTAGGCTGAGATACAGCCTGGGAGAAGGTAGGCTGGAGGGGGGGACGTTAGGCTGAGATACAGCCTGGGAGAAGGTAGGCTGGAGGGGGGGCTAGGCTGAGATACAGCCTGGGAGAAGGTAGGCTGGAGGGGGGACGCTAGGCTGAGATACAGCCTGGGAGAAGGTAGGGTGGAGGGGGGGGACGCTAGGCTGAGATACAGCCTGGGAGAAGGTAGGCTGGAGGGGGGGACGCTAGGCTGAGATACAGCCTGGGAGAAGGTAGGCTGGAGGGGGGGACGCTAGGCTGAGATACAGCCTGGGAGAAGGTAGGCTGGAGGGGGGGGGACGCTAGGCTGAGATACAGCCTGGGAGAAGGTAGGCTGGAGGGGGGACGCTAGGCTGAGATACAGCCTGGGAGAAGGTAGGGTGGAGGGGGGGGCGCTAGGCTGAGATACAGCCTGGGAGAAGGTAGGGTGGAGGGGGGACGCTGAGATACAGCCTGGGAGAAGGTAGGCTGGAGGGGGGGACGCTAGGCTGAGATACAGCCTGGGAGAAGGTAGGCTGGAGGGGGGGGGACGCTAGGCTGAGATACAGCCTGGGAGAAGGTAGGGTGGAGGGGGGACGCTAGGCTGAGATACAGCCTGGGAGAAGGTAGGGTGGAGGGGGGGCGCGCTGAGATACAGCCTGGGAGAAGGTAGGCTGGAGGGGGGGGGACGCTAGGCTGAGATACAGCCTGGGAGAAGGTAGGCTGGAGGGGGGACGCTAGGCTGAGATACAGCCTGGGAGAAGGTAGGCTGGAGGGGGGGACGCTAGGCTGAGATACAGCCTGGGAGAAGGTAGGCTGGAGGGGGGGACACTAGGCTGAGATACAGCCTGGGAGAAGGTAGGGTGGAGGGGGGGGGGGGGGGGGGCGCTGAGATACAGCCTGGGAGAAGGTAGGGTGGAGGGGGGGGCGCTGAGATACAGCCTGGGAGAAGGTAGGCTGGAGGGGGGACGCTAGGCTGAGATACAGCCTGGGAGAAGGTAGGGTGGAGGGGGGGGGGGCGCTGAGATACAGCCTGGGAGAAGGTAGGCTGGAGGGGGGGACGCTAGGCTGAGATACAGCCTGGGAGAAGGTAGGCTGGAGGGGGGACGCTAGGCTGAGATACAGCCTGGGAGAAGGTAGGGTGGAGGGGGACGCTAGGCTGAGATACAGCCTGGGAGAAGGTAGGCTGGAGGGGGGGGGACGCTAGGCTGAGATACAGCCTGGGAGAAGGTAGGCTGGAGGGGGGGGGACGCTAGGCTGAGATACAGCCTGGGAGAAGGTAGGCTGGAGGGGGGGGACGCTAAGCTGAGATACAGCCTGGGAGAAGGTAGGCTGGAGGGGGACGCTGAGATACAGCCTGGGAGAAGGTAGGGTGGAGGGGGACGCTAGGCTGAGATACAGCCTGGGAGAAGGTAGGGTGGAGGGGGGGACGCTAGGCTGAGATACAGCCTGGGAGAAGGTAGGCTGGAGGGGGGGGACGCTAAGCTGAGATACAGCCTGGGAGAAGGTAGGCTGGAGGGGGGGACGCTAAGCTGAGATACAGCCTGGGAGAAGGTAGGCTGGAGGGGGGGGGACGCTGAGATACAGCCTGGGAGAAGGTAGGGTGGAGGGGGGACGCTAGGCTGAGATACAGCCTGGGAGAAGGTAGGCTGGAGGAGGGGGACGCTAGGCTGAGATACAGCCTGGGAGAAGGTAGGCTGGAGGGGGACGCTAAGCTGAGATACAGCCTGGGAGAAGGTAGGCTGGAGGGGGACGCTAGGCTAAGATACAGCCTGGGAGAAGGTAGGCTGGAGGGGGGACGCTAGGCTAAGATACAGCCTGGGAGAAGGTAGGCTGGAGGGGGGGGCTAGGCTGAGATACAGCCTGGGAGAAGGTAGGCTGGAGGGGGGGACGCTAGGCTAAGATACAGCCTGGGAGAAGGTAGGCTGGAGGGGGGCGCGCTGAGATACAGCCTGGGAGAAGGTAGGCTGGAGGGGGACGCTAGGCTGAGATACAGCCTGGGAGAAGGTAGGCTGGAGGGGGGGGCGCTAGGCTGAGATACAGCCTGGGAGAAGGTAGGCTGGAGGGGGGGGGGACGCTAGGCTGAGATACAGCCTGGGAGAAGGTAGGCTGGAGGGGGGGGGACGCTAGGCTGAGATACAGCCTGGGAGAAGGTAGGCTGGAGGGGGGGACGCTAGGCTGAGATACAGCCTGGGAGAAGGTAGGCTGGAGGGGGGGCGCGCTGAGATACAGCCTGGGAGAAGGTAGGGTGGAGGGGGGACGCTAGGCTGAGATACAGCCTGGGAGAAGGTAGGCTGGAGGGGGGGGACGCTAGGCTGAGATACAGCCTGGGAGAAGGTAGGCTGGAGGGGGACGCTAAGCTGAGATACAGCCTGGGAGAAGGTAGGCTGGAGGGGGGACGCTAGGCTGAGATACAGCCTGGGAGAAGGTAGGCTGGAGGGGGGGACGCTAGGCTGAGATACAGCCTGGGAGAAGGTAGGCTGGAGGGGGGGGACGCTAAGCTGAGATACAGCCTGGGAGAAGGTAGGCTGGAGGGGGGACGCTGAGATACAGCCTGGGAGAAGGTAGGCTGGAGGGGGGGACGCTAGGCTGAGATACAGCCTGGGAGAAGGTAGGCTGGAGGGGGACGCTAGGCTGAGATACAGCCTGGGAGAAGGTAGGCTGGAGGGGGACGCTAGGCTGAGATACAGCCTGGGAGAAGGTAGGCTGGAGGGGGGACGCTAGGCTGAGATACAGCCTGGGAGAAGGTAGGGTGGAGGGGGGGACGCTAGGCTGAGATACAGCCTGGGAGAAGGTAGGGTGGAGGGGGGGACGCTAGACTGAGATACAGCCTGGGAGAAGGTAGGCTGGAGGGGGGGGGGCTAGGCTGAGATACAGCCTGGGAGAAGGTAGGGTGGAGGGGGGGGCTAGGCTGAGATACAGCCTGGGAGAAGGTAGGGTGGAGGGGGGACGCTAAGCTGAGACACAGCCTGGGAGAAGGTAGGCTGGAGGGGGGGGGGCGCTAGGCTGAGATACAGCCTGGGAGAAGGTAGGCTGGAGGGGGGGACGCTGAGATACAGCCTGGGAGAAGGTAGGCTGGAGGGGGGACGCTAGGCTGAGATACAGCCTGGGAGAAGGTAGGCTGGAGGGGGGACGCTAGGCTGAGATACAGCCTGGGAGAAGGTAGGCTGGAGGGGGGGGGCGCTAGGCTGAGATACAGCCTGGGAGAAGGTAGGCTGGAGGGGGGGACGCTGAGATACAGCCTGGGAGAAGGTAGGGTGGAGGGGGGGGGACGCTGAGATACAGCCTGGGAGAAGGTAGGGTGGAGGGGGGGGCTAGGCTGAGATACAGCCTGGGAGAAGGTAGGCTGGAGGGGGGGACGCTAGGCTGAGATACAGCCTGGGAGAAGGTAGGCTGGAGGGGGGGACGCTAGGCTGAGATACAGCCTGGGAGAAGGTAGGCTGGAGGGGGACGCTAGGCTGAGATACAGCCTGGGAGAAGGTAGGCTGGAGGGGGGGGCTAGGCTGAGATACAGCCTGGGAGAAGGTAGGCTGGAGGGGGGGGACGCTAGGCTGAGATACAGCCTGGGAGAAGGTAGGCTGGAGGGGGGGACGCTAGGCTGAGATACAGCCTGGGAGAAGGTAGGCTGGAGGGGGGGGGACGCTAGGCTGAGATACAGCCTGGGAGAAGGTAGGCTGGAGGGGGACGCTGAGATACAGCCTGGGAGAAGGTAGGCTGGAGGGGGGACGCTGAGATACAGCCTGGGAGAAGGTAGGCTGGAGGGGGACGCTAGGCTGAGATACAGCCTGGGAGAAGGTAGGCTGGAGGGGGGGATGCTAGGCTGAGATACAGCCTGGGAGAAGGTAGGCTGGAGGGGGGGACGCTAGGCTGAGATACAGCCTGGGAGAAGGTAGGCTGGAGGGGGGGACGCTAGGCTGAGATACAGCCTGGGAGAAGGTAGGCTGGAGGGGGGACGCTAGGCTGAGATACAGCCTGGGAGAAGGTAGGGTGGAGGGGGGGACGCTAAGCTGAGATACAGCCTGGGAGAAGGTAGGCTGGAGGGGGTGACGCTAGGCTGAGATACAGCCTGGGAGAAGGTAGGCTGGAGGGGGGATGGCGCTAGGCTGAGATACAGCCTGGGAGAAGGTAGGGTGGAGGGGGGACGCTAGGCTGAGATACAGCCTGGGAGAAGGTAGGCTGGAGGGGGGACGCTAGGCTGAGATACAGCCTGGGAGAAGGTAGGGTGGAGGGGGGACGCTAGGCTGAGATACAGCCTGGGAGAAGGTAGGCTGGAGGGGGGGACGCTAGGCTGAGATACAGCCTGGGAGAAGGTAGGGTGGAGGGGGACGCTAAGCTGAGATACAGCCTGGGAGAAGGTAGGCTGGAGGGGGGGGACGCTAGGCTGAGATACAGCCTGGGAGAAGGTAGGGTGGAGGGGGGGACGCTAGGCTGAGATACAGCCTGGGAGAAGGTAGGCTGGAGGGGGGACGCTAGGCTGAGATACAGCCTGGGAGAAGGTAGGGTGGAGGGGGGGACGCTAGGCTGAGATACAGCCTGGGAGAAGGTAGGCTGGAGGGGGGACGCTAGGCTGAGATACAGCCTGGGAGAAGGTAGGCTGGAGGGGGTGACGCTAGGCTGAGATACAGCCTGGGAGAAGGTAGGGTGGAGGGGGGGGACGCTAGGCTGAGATACAGCCTGGGAGAAGGTAGGCTGGAGGGGGACGCTAGGCTGAGATACAGCCTGGGAGAAGGTAGGGTGGAGGGGGGACGCTAGGCTGAGATACAGCCTGGGAGAAGGTAGGCTGGAGGGGGGGGACGCTAGGCTGAGATACAGCCTGGGAGAAGGTAGGGTGGAGGGGGGGGACGCTAGGCTGAGATACAGCCTGGGAGAAGGTAGGCTGGAGGGGGGACGCTAGGCTGAGATACAGCCTGGGAGAAGGTAGGGGAGGAGGGGGGACGCTAGGCTGAGATACAGCCTGGGAGAAGGTAGGCTGGAGGGGGGGACGCTAGGCTGAGATACAGCCTGGGAGAAGGTAGGCTGGAGGGGGGACGCTAGGCTGAGATACAGCCTGGGAGAAGGTAGGGTGGAGGGGGGGGACGCTAAGCTGAGATACAGCCTGGGAGAAGGTAGGCTGGAGGGGGGGACGCTAGGCTGAGATACAGCCTGGGAGAAGGTAGGGTGGAGGGGGGACGCTAAGCTGAGATACAGCCTGGGAGAAGGTAGGCTGGAGGGGGGACGCTAGGCTGAGATACAGCCTGGGAGAAGGTAGGGTGGAGGGGGGACGCTAGGCTGAGATACAGCCTGGGAGAAGGTAGGCTGGAGGGGGGACGCTAGGCTGAGATACAGCCTGGGAGAAGGTAGGCTGGAGGGGGGTGACGCTAGGCTGAGATACAGCCTGGGAGAAGGTAGGGTGGAGGGGGGGGGGACGCTAGGCTGAGATACAGCCTGGGAGAAGGTAGGCTGGAGGGGGACGCTAGGCTGAGATACAGCCTGGGAGAAGGTAGGCTGGAGGGGGGGGCTAGGCTGAGATACAGCCTGGGAGAAGGTAGGCTGGAGGGGGACGCTAGGCTGAGATACAGCCTGGGAGAAGGTAGGCTGGAGGGGGGACGCTGAGATACAGCCTGGGAGAAGGTAGGCTGGAGGGGGGACGCTAGGCTGAGATACAGCCTGGGAGAAGGTAGGGTGGAGGGGGGGGACGCTAGGCTGAGATACAGCCTGGGAGAAGGTAGGCTGGAGGGGGGGGGGCTAGGCTGAGATACAGCCTGGGAGAAGGTAGGGTGGAGGGGGGGGGGGACGCTGAGATACAGCCTGGGAGAAGGTAGGGTGGAGGGGGGGACGCTAGGCTGAGATACAGCCTGGGAGAAGGTAGGGTGGAGGGGGGGGGCTAGGCTGAGATACAGCCTGGGAGAAGGTAGGCTGGAGGGGGGGGACGCTAGGCTGAGATACAGCCTGGGAGAAGGTAGGCTGGAGGGGGGGGCTAGGCTGAGATACAGCCTGGGAGAAGGTAGGCTGGAGGGGGGACGCTAGGCTGAGATACAGCCTGGGAGAAGGTAGGGTGGAGGGGGGGGGCTAGGCTGAGATACAGCCTGGGAGAAGGTAGGCTGGAGGGGGACGCTAGGCTGAGATACAGCCTGGGAGAAGGTAGGCTGGAGGGGGGGGACGCTAGGCTGAGATACAGCCTGGGAGAAGGTAGGCTGGAGGGGGGGACGCTAGGCTGAGATACAGCCTGGGAGAAGGTAGGGTGGAGGGGGGGACGCTGAGATACAGCCTGGGAGAAGGTAGGGTGGAGGGGGACGCTAGGCTGAGATACAGCCTGGGAGAAGGTAGGGTGGAGGGGGGGGGCTAGGCTGAGATACAGCCTGGGAGAAGGTAGGCTGGAGGGGGGGGGGCTAGGCTGAGATACAGCCTGGGAGAAGGTAGGCTGGAGGGGGGGCTAGGCTGAGATACAGCCTGGGAGAAGGTAGGCTGGAGGGGGGGACGCTAGGCTGAGATACAGCCTGGGAGAAGGTAGGCTGGAGGGGGGGCGCTAGGCTGAGATACAGCCTGGGAGAAGGTAGGCTGGAGGGGGGGGGGGGACGCTGAGATACAGCCTGGGAGAAGGTAGGCTGGAGGGGGGGACGCTAGGCTGAGATACAGCCTGGGAGAAGGTAGGCTGGAGGGGGGGCGCTAGACTGAGATACAGCCTGGGAGAAGGTAGGCTGGAGGGGGGGGGGCTAGGCTGAGATACAGCCTGGGAGAAGGTAGGCTGGAGGGGGGGCTAGGCTGAGATACAGCCTGGGAGAAGGTAGGCTGGAGGGGGGGGGGGACCCTAGGCTGAGATACAGCCTGGGAGAAGGTAGGGTGTAGGGGGGGGCGCTAGGCTGAGATACAGCCTGGGAGAAGGTAGGGTGGAGGGGGGGCGCTAGGCTGAGATACAGCCTGGGAGAAGGTAGGGTGGAGGGGGGGGACGCTAGGCTGAGATACAGCCTGGGAGAAGGTAGGCTGGAGGGGGGACGCTAGGCTGAGATACAGCCTGGGAGAAGGTAGGCTGGAGGGGGGGGGGGGACGCTGAGATACAGCCTGGGAGAAGGTAGGCTGGAGGGGGGACGCTAGGCTGAGATACAGCCTGGGAGAAGTTAGGCTGGAGGGGGGGAACGCTAGGCTGAGACACAGCCTGGGAGAAGGTAGGCTGGAGGGGGGGGGGGGGACGCTGAGATACAGCCTGGGAGAAGGTAGGCTGGAGGGGGGGACGTTAGGCTGAGATACAGCCTGGGAGAAGGTAGGCTGGAGGGGGGGACGCTAGGCTGAGATACAGCCTGGGAGAAGTTAGGCTGGAGGGGGGGAACGCTAGGCTGAGACACAGCCTGGGAGAAGGTAGGCTGGAGGGGGGGGGACGTTAGGCTGAGATACAGCCTGGGAGAAGGTAGGCTGGAGGGGGACGCTGAGATACAGCCTGGGAGAAGGTAGGCTGGAGGGGGGCTGAGATACAGCCTGGGAGAAGGTAGGCTGGAGGGGGGAACGCTAGGCTGAGACACAGCCTGGGAGAAGGTAGGCTGGAGGGGGGGCGCGCTGGAGATACAGCCTGGGAGAAGGTAGGCTGGAGGGGGGGACGCTAGGCTGAGATACAGCCTGGGAGAAGGTAGGCTGGAGGGGGGGGGGGGGCTAGGCTGAGATACAGCCTGGGAGAAGGTAGGCTGGAGGGGGACGCTGAGATACAGCCTGGGAGAAGGTAGGCTGGAGGGGGGGACGCTGAGATACAGCCTGGGAGAAGGTAGGCTGGAGGGGGGGACGCTAGGCTGAGATACAGCCTGGGAGAAGGTAGGCTGGAGGGGGGGACGCTAGGCTGAGATACAGCCTGGGAGAAGGTAGGCTGGAGGGGGGGACGCTAGGCTGAGATACAGCCTGGGAGAAGGTAGGCTGGAGGGGGGGGGGGGCGCTAGGCTGAGATACAGCCTGGGAGAAGGTAGGGTGGAGGGGGGACGCTAGGCTGAGATACAGCCTGGGAGAAGGTAGGGTGGAGGGGGGGCGCGCTGAGATACAGCCTGGGAGAAGGTAGGGTGGAGGGGGGGCGCGCTGAGATACAGCCTGGGAGAAGGTAGGGTGGAGGGGGGGGACGCTAGACTGAGATACAGCCTGGGAGAAGGTAGGGTGGAGGGGGGGCAGTGTGTTTGTGTGTGTGTGGCCCCAGAGTCTGCAACAAAGAGACCACAGTTAACCTTGAAGGAGCTGCAAAGCTCCACAGTGGATATTGGAGTATCTAGTATAGTATCTAGTATAGTATATAGTATAGTATATAGTATAGTATATAGTATCTAGTATAGTATAGTATCTGTCCGTAGGACCACTTTCAGCCATACACTCCACAGAGCTGGGCTTTAAGGAAGAGTGGCTAGAAAAAAAAGCCATTACATAAACAAAAAATAAGCAAACACGTTTGGTGTTCACCGAAAGGCGTGTGAGAGAATCCCCAAACTTATGGGAGAAGGTCAGATGAGATTAAAATAGAGTTTTTTGGCCATCAAGGAAAACTCTATGTCTGGCGTGAACCCAACACCTCTTATCACCCCAAGAACACCATCCCCAGGGAAGCATGGTGATGGCAGATGGCAGCATGCTTCCCCTTCTATCTCAAGGCCATCAGACTGTTAAACAGCCGCCACTAACATTGAGTGGCTGCTGCCAACACACTGACACTGACTCAACTCCAGCCACTTTAATAATGGGAATTGCTGTAAAATATATCACTAGCCACTTTAAACAATGCTACTTAATATGATGTTTACATACCCTACATTATTCATCTCATATGTATACGTATATACTGTACTCTATATCATCTACTGCATCCTTCTGTAATACAT
>NC_088231.1:24218554-24231054 GCF_036934945.1 Oncorhynchus masou masou
CTCATTTCTATCAGTAGATCCTTGCTATTCCAGAAAGGAAAGGTGATTGGATCCCCCATAAGATACCACACCAACAAGGTTTTTTAAATCATAGCGAGCTTTATTTAAACCGTCCAAACATTTGTGAAAACATCTCCCATTACAGAACAACATTTGGTGGCACATTTAAACATTCTATATCATTGTGACATTCCCTGTTCAGTTGACTGGGGTTAAGGTTCTATATCATTGTGACCCACAGTGTTCAGTTGACTGGGGGTTCCGGTTCTATATCATTGTGACCCACAGTGTTTAGTTGACTGGGGGTTTAAGGTTCCATATCATTGTGACCCACGGTGTTCAGTTGACTGGGGGTTCCGGGTCCATATCATTGTGTCCCACGGTGTTCAGTTGACTGGTGGTTCCGGTTCTATATCATTGTGACCCACGGTGTTCAGTTGACTGGGGGTTCCGGTTCCATATCATTGTGACCCACGGTGTTCAGTTGACTGGGGGTTCCGGTTCCATATCATTGTGACTCACGGTGTTCAGTTGACTGGGGGTTCCGGTTCTATATCATTGTGACCCACCATGTTCAGTTGACTGGGGGTTCCGGGTCCATATCATTGTGACCCACAGTGTTCAGTTGACTGGGGGTTCCGGGTCCATATCATTGTGACCCACGGTGTTCAGTTGACTGGGGGTTCCAGTTCCATATCATTGTGACCCACCAGTGTTCAGTTGACTGGGGGTTCCGGTCCATATCATTGTGACCCACGGTGTTCAGTTGACTGGGGGTTCCGGTTCCATATCATTGTGACCCACCATGTTCAGTTGACTGGGGGTTCCGGGTCCATATCATTGTGACCCACGGTGTTCAGTTGACTGGGGGTTCCGGTTCCATATCATTGTGACCCACAGTGTTCAGTTGACTGGGGGTTCCGGTTCCATATCATTGTGACTCACGGTGTTCAGTTGACTGGGGGTTCCGGGTCCATATCATTGTGACCCACGGTGTTCAGTTGACTGGGGGTTCCGGTCCCATATCATTGTGACTCACGGTGTTCAGTTGACTGTGGGTTCCGGTTCCATATCATTGTGACTCACGGTGTTCAGTTGACTGGGGGTTCCGGGTCCATATCATTGTGACCCACGGTGTTCAGTTGACTGGGGGTTCCGGTCCCATATCATTGTGACTCACGGTGTTCAGTTGACTGGGGGTTCCGGTCCCATATCATTGTGACTCACGGTGTTCAGTTGACTGGGGGTTCCGGTCCCATATCATTGTGACCCACGGTGTTCAGTTGACTGGGGGTTCCGGGTTCATAACATTGTGACCCACCATGTTCAGTTGACTGGGGGTTCCGGTCCCATATCATTGTGACCCACGGTGTTCAGTTGACTGGGGGTTCCGTGTTCATAACATTGTGACCCACCATGTTCAGTTGACTGGGGGTACCGGTTCCATATCATTGTGACTCACGGTGTTCAGTTGACTGGGGGTTCCGGTCCCATATCATTGTGACCCATGGTGTTCAGTTGACTGGGGGTTCCGGGTCCATATCATTGTGACCCACAGTGTTCAGTTGACTGGGGGTTCCGGGTCCATATCATTGTGACCCACGGTGTTCAGTTGACTGGGGGTTCCAGGTTCATAACATTCCCCAGAGTCAGTTTAAGTCTCTGTGTCCAGTATGAAGGAAGTTCAATGTAGTTTCACAAGCCAATGCTGTGCCTGCAGATAACTATAGACTTCTAGTCATTGTACTGTGTATATAGAGCTATAATGTTAGCGCTGGCTAGCAACTTCCCCCAAACTGTACGCGGGGACATACAGTGGAGCAAAAAAGTATTTAGTCAGCCACCAATTGTGCAAGTTCTACCACTTAAAAATATGAGAGAGGCCTGCAATTTTCATCACAGGTACATTTCAACTATGACAGACAAAATGTTTGGAGTGTGACTGTTTGAGGTTGTGGACAGGTTGTGGACAGGTATACTTTTATACTGATAACAAGTTCAAACAGGTGCCATTAATACAGGTAACGAGTGGAGGACAGAGAAGCCTCTTAAAGAATAAGTTACATGTCTGTGAGAGCCAGAAAGCTTGCTTGTTTGTAGGTGACCAAATACTTATTTTCCACCATAATTTGCAAAATAAATTCATAAAAATCCTACAATGTGATTGTTACGGCAAATGAGTGAGTTGAGGTGTGGAGTTCGCAGAAAGCAAATCATTGTGAAAAAACACGTTTAATGTCCCGGAAAAAATGAGATGAACAAAAGTAGGAAAACAAATGATCAGAAATATTAACGGACAGTTCCGAAAACCCAAAATACAAACAAAATACTCTCAAACATAGTTCAGTTGAACAAGCCCGCACTAAACAGGCGGGCTGAACAAACATATATAACCCCACCCTAACAACCAAACAAGAAACAGGTGATACCAATCAGACAAAATCAAAGGAACACAGAACAACGGATCTGTGATCAGTTGACTGGGGGTTCGCCAAGTTCACACGAACAAGAAGGGGAGTCACCTTCGGCAATTGTGACAGTGATTTTCTGTATTTGTTTTCCTCATTTTGTCTGTCATAGTTGAAGTGACTGATGGAAATTACAGGCCATATCATCTTTTAAAGTGGGAGTTGACAATTGGTGGCTGACTAAATACTTTTTTGCCCCACTGTAACAACTCTGTTCAGTTGACTGAGGTGATACTTTGGGTTCGGTTCCATATCAGATTAGATGAGGACCCACGGTGCTTGAGTTGTGGGGTGTTGTGTTCCATATCATTGTGTGTGTGTTCAGTTGACTGTGGGGTTCGGTTCCATGTGTGTTTGGTGACACAGGCCATGTTCAGTTGACTCAGGATCCAGTTCTACATAGTTCAGTGGATGTCCTAGCTATACACTACGCTGGGAGAGGAGAGTGGGAGAGGAGTGTGTGTGTGGGTGGGTGTTGTTGGGTGGGTGGGTGTGGGTGTGGGTGCATGTGTGTGTGTATGCGTGTGTGTGTCAGTTGTGTGTGTGTGTGTGTGTCCCATATGAGTGTGAGTGTGAGTGTGAGTTGAGTGTGTGGTGTGTGTTGTGTGTGTGTGTGTGAGTGTGTTGATGTTCAATGTTCAGGTGGATTAAAGGGCAGTTTGGCAATGAGGCCCTTTATCTAGAGACAGAGGAGGAAATGGGGACGCGGTGGAAGGGGACTTCATGGTGATATGAGAAGAAGGAGAAAGCCAGTAGAATAGAAGAGAATTCACTGCATTAAGTTCACTGGAGAAGAGAGGAAATAGAGGAGAGGCTGGAGGAGAGAGGAGAGGAGAGGCTGGAGGAGAGAGGAGTTCCATATCAGGCTGGAGGAGAGAGGAGAGGAGAGGCCATGAGGAGAGAGGAGAGAGGAGACTGAGAGGGGAGAGAGGAGAGGATTGTGGAGGAGAGAGGAGAGGAGAGGTTGGTCCCATAGAGATCAGAGGAGAGGCTACAGGAGAGAGTTCAGTTGAGGCTGGAGGAGCCCCGGAGGGAGAGGAGATCAGGAGAGGAGAGGCTGTTCAGTTGAGGAGAGGTTGGAGGTCCCAGAGGAGATTGAGGGTGCAGGTGTTCAGAGGAGAGGGTGGAGGAGAGAGTCCCATATCATTGTGACCCACCATGTTAGGAGTTGAGGAGAGGGGAGAGGCTGGACAGAGAGTAGAGGAGAGGCTGGAGTTGAGGGAGAGGAGAGGCTGGAGGAGAGAGGAGAGGACCCACCATGGACAGAGTTGAGAGGTAGAGGAGAGGCTGGAGGAGAGAGGAGATCAGAGTGTGGCCAGAGGGATTTAGAGGGGGATGGGAAGGGATGAGTTAGGGATTAAGGAAGCAAGGGATCCAACATGTGTGTTCTGAGGGGTGAGAGAACGGGTAGTAAGGAGAGAGGGAATATAGAGAACGGTAGTAAGGAGAGAGGGAATATAGAGAACGGTAGTAATGAGAGAGGGAATATAGAGAATGGTAGAAAGGAGAGAGGGAATGTAGAGAACGGTAGTAAGGAGAGAGGGAATGTAGTAAGTTAAGAGGGAAGGTAGTAAGGTAGTAAGGAGAGAGGGAATGTAGTAAGGAGAGAGGGAAGGTAGTAAGGTAGTAAGGAGAGAGGGAAGGTAGTAAGGTAGTAAGGAGAGAGGGAAGGTACTAAGGTAGTAAAGAGCGAGGGAAGGTAGTAAGGAGAGAGGGAAGGTAGTAAGGTAGTAAGGAGAGAGGGAAGGTAGTAAGGAGAGAGGGAAGGTAGTAAGGAGAGAGGGAAGGTAGTAAGGTAGTAAGGAGAGAGGGAAGGTAGTAAGGTAGTAAGGAGAGAGGGAAGGTAGTAAGGTAGTAAGGAGAGAGGGAAGGTAGTAAGGTAGTAAGGAGAGAGGGAAGGTAGTAAGGAGAGAGGGAAGGTAGTAAGGTAGTAAGGAGAGAGGGAATGTAGAGAAAAGAAGTGAGGGAGGAACCATCACTGCAGCACAGCTCCTTCTCCCCCTCAGTCACTCAGCCAGGACCACTGCAGCAGGGCTCTGTGTGTGTGTAATGTGTGTGTGTTGTGTGTGTGTGTGTGTGTCTGTGTGTCTGTGTGTGTGTTTGTGTGTGTGTGTGTGTGTGTGTGTGTGTACAGCTGGGGCTAGGACTGCAGAGGCCATGAAACTCAAACCTCATTCTGAGTCCCTTCCTCTGTCTCTGTAGAGCGGTACACTGTAGAGGGGATAGAGAGAGAGAGAAAGACAGAGTGTGAAAGAAAGGAGAGGAGAAAGAGAGAGGGAGGGTTTGGGAAGTCCTGGAAAAAGAGAGAGGGACAGAGGAGGGAAGGAGAGGAGAAAGATAGAGGGAGGGAGGGAAGGAGAGGAGAAAGAGAGTAGGGAGGGAAGGGAGACTCTCAAACAAGAAGAGGGAGGGAAGGAAGAGAGGAAAGAGAGATGGAGGGAGGGAAGGAGAGGAGAAAGAGAGAGGGACCCTAAGGGAGAGAGGAGAGATGAGAGGGAGGGAGGGAAGGAGAGGAGAAAGTGATGGAGGGAGGGAAGGAGAAGAGAAAAAGAGGGTGGAGGGAGGGGAAGGAGAGGAGAGGAGATCAGAGAGATGGAGGAGGGAAGGAGAGGAGAGAGAGAGGGAGGGAGGGAAGGAGAGGAGAAAGAGAGATGGAGGGAGGGGAAGGAGAGGAAGAGAGGGAGGGAGGGAATTTTCTGGATTTGAGAGATGGAGGGAGGGAAGGAGAGGAGAGAGAGATGGACAGACCTGGAGGAGAGGGACAGAGATGGAGGGATCTTTTTAAGGAGAGGAGAACTTGACAGGGAGGGAGGGAAGGGAGGAGAAAGCTTTTTTGGAGGGGAGGAAGGAGAGGAGGAGTTGAGAGGGAGGGGGTTGGAAGGAGAGGAGAAAGAGAGATGAGGGAGGGAGGAGAGGAGAAAGAGAGAGTGGGAGGGAAGGGAAGGAGAGGAGAAAGAGAGAGGCTGGAGGGAAGGAGAGGAGAAAGAGAGAGGGAGGGAGGGACAGGAGAGGAGAGAGAGAGAGGGAGGAGGGAAGGAGAGGAGAAAGAGAGATGGAGGGAGGGAAGGAGGGGGAGGAAGAGAGAGGGAGGGAGGGAAGGAGAGGAGAGGAGAGAGTGTGGAGGGAGGAAGGTGAGTGAATGTTGAGTGGAGGGAGGCAGGAGAGATTAGGGGGAGGGAGGAAGGCAAGAGAGAAAGAGAGATCTAGGAAGAGAGAGGAAGAGAGATGGACAGAGGGAAGGAAGAGGAGGAGACAGAGAGATGGAGGGAAGGAGAGGAGAAGGAGAGGGAGGGAGGGAAGGAAGGAGAGGAGAAGAGAGATGGAGGGAGGGAAGACTTCAAGGAGAAGAGAGAGAGGAGGGAGGGAAGGAGAGGAGAAAGGAGAGGGAGGAGGGAGGAGAGAGGAGAAAGCAAGAGGGAGGGAGGGAAGGAAGGAGAGGAGAAGAGAGAGAGGGAGGGAGGGAAGGAGAGGAGAGAGAGAGGGAGGGAGGGAAGGAGAGGAGAAGAGAGGAGGGAGGGAAGGAGAGGAGAGAGAGAGGGAGGGAGGGAAGGAGAGGGAAGAGAGATGGAGGAGGGAAGAGGGAGAGAGAGATGGGAGGGAAGGAGAGGAGGGAGACAGAGAGATGGAGAAGGAAGGAGAGGAGAAAGGAGAGGGGAGGGAGGGAAGGAGAGAGGAGAAAGAGAGAGGGAGGGAGGGAAGGAGGGGAGAGGAGACAGAGAGATGGAGGGAGGAAGGAGAGAGAGAGAGAGAGGGAGGGAGGAGGAGAGGGGAGGAGTGGAGGGAGTAAGGAGAGGAGAGAGAGAGGGAGGGAGGGAAGGAGAGGAGAAAGAGAGATGGAGGGAGGGAAGGAGAGGAGAGAGAGATGGACAGAGGGAAGGAAGGAGAGGAGACAGAGAGATGGAGGGAAGGAAGGAGAGGAGAAAGCGAGAGGGAGGGAGGGAAGGAAGGAGAGGAGAAAGAGAGATGGAGGGAGGGAAGGAGAGGAGAAAGAGAGAGGGAGGGAGGGAAGGAGAGGAGAAAGCGAGAGGGAGGGAGGGAAGGAGAGGAGAAAGCAAGAGGGAGGGAGGGAAGGAAGGAGAGGAGAAAGAGGAGGGAGGGAGGGGAGTGGAGAAGGAGAGAGGGAGGGAAGGAAGGAGAAAGAGAGGCAGGGAGGGAAGGAAGGAGAGGAGAAAGGGAGATGGAGGGAGGGAAGGAGAGGAGAAAGAGAGAGGGAGGGAGGGAAGGAGAGGAGAAAGCGAGAGGGAGGGAGGGAAGGAAGGAGAGGAGAAAGAGAGATGGAGGGAGGGAAGGAGAGGAGAAAGAGAGAGGGAGGGAGGGAAGGAGAGGAGAAAGCGAGAGGCAGGGAGGGAAGGAAGGAGAGGAGAAAGAGAGATGGAGGGAGGGAAGGAGAGGAGAAAGAGAGGGAGTAAATGAGTTATGTGTTAGATAGTAGGGGAAATACAGTGACAGAGAGAGGAGAAAGTGGTGAGAGGGAGGGAGAGGGAAGAACGAGAGGCAGAGGAAGAGAAACTGGTTCAGAGGGAGGAGAGAGATCACAGGGAGAGAGGGAGAATGAGAGAGGGGATAGAGAGGAGGAGAGAGGAGGGGAGAGAGGACAGAGAGAGAGGAGATGGAGCAGATAGAAAGGATTTAGATAAGAAAAGAGAGTCGGTTAGATAGCATAGAGAGGAGGAGAGAGAGGAAGAGAGAGAGGACACAGAGAGAAGGAAAGAGAGGATAGAGAGAAGGTTAGAGAGGATAGAGAGGAGGAGAGAGAGAGAGGAGGACATAGAGGATAGAGAGAGGAGAGAGAGGGGAGGAGAGAGGGGAGGAGAGAGAGGAGGAGAGAGAAGAGGAGAGAGAGAATATAGAGGAGGAGAGAGAGGGGAGGAGGATATAGAGGACAGAGAGGAGGAGAGAGTGTATAGAGAGGAGGAGAGAGAAGAGGAGACAGAGGATAGAGAGGGGAGGAGAGAGGGGAGGAGAGAGGGGAGGAGAGAGGGTAGGAGAGAGGGTAGGAGAGAGAGGAGGAGAGAGATGAGGATAGAGCTGGGGAGATAGAGGAGGAGAGAGAGGATAGAGAGGGGAGGAGAGAGAAGGATAGAGGAGGAGAATGAGGATAGAGAGGATATAGAGGAGGGGAGAGAGGAGGAGAATGAGGATAGAGGAGGAAAGAGAGGAGGTTAGAAAGGATAGAGAGGAGGAGAGAGAGGAGGTTAGAAAGGATAGAGAGGAGGAGAAAGAGGATGAGAGAGAGGGGGCGGATATAGAGGAGTATATCAGTGTATTAGTGAAGGGGTATCGGTGTGTTAGTGAAGGGGTATCAGTGTGTTAGTGAAGGGGTATCTGTGTGTGTGTGTGTTAGTGTGTGTGTTGGGAAGGGGTATCAGTGTATTAGTGAAGGGGTATCGGTGTGTTAGTGAAGGGGTATCAGTGTGTTAGTGAAGGGGTATCAGTGTGTTAGTGAAGGGGAAGGGGTATCAGTGTATTAGTGAAGGGGTATCAGTGTGTTAGTGAAGGGGTATCAGGGTGTTAGTGAAGGGGTATCAGTGTGTTAGTGAAGGAAATCAGTGTGTTAGTGAAGGGTATCAGTGTGTTAGTGAAGGGGTATCAGTGTGTTAGAGTTAGGAAGGGGTATCAGTGTGTTAGTGAAGGGTATCAGTGTGTTAGTGAAGGGGTATCAGTGTGTTAGAAGGGGTATCAGTGTGTTAGTGAAGGGGCATCAGTGTGTTAGTGAAGGGGTATCAGTGTGTTAGTGAAGGGTATCAGTGTGTTAGTGAAGGGGTATCAGTGTGTTAGTGTGAAGGGGTATCAGTGTGTTAGTGAAGGGGTATCAGTGTGTTAGTGAAGGGGTATCAGTGTGTTAGTGAAGGGGTATCAGTGTGTTAGTGAAGGGGTATCAGTGTGTTAGTGAAGGGGTATCAGTGTGTTAGTGAAGGGGATCAGTGTGTTAGTGAAGGGGTATCAGTGTGTTAGTGAAGGGGATCAGTGTGTTAGTGAAGGGGAGTGTGTTAGTGAAGGGGAAGGGAGTGTGTTAGTGAAGGGGGCATCAGTGTGTTAGGAAGGGGCATCAGTGTGTTAGTGAAGGGGTATCAGTGTGTTAGTGAAGGGGATCAGTGTGTTAGTGAAGGGCATCAGTGTGTTAGTGAAGGGGTATCAGTGTGTTAGTGAAGGGGTATCAGTGTGTTAGATCAGTGTGTTAGTGAAGGGTATCAGTGTGTTAGTGAAGAAGGGGTATCAGTGTGTTAGTGAAGGGGATCAGTGTGTTAGTGAAGGAAGGTATCAGGTGTTAGTGAAGGGGTATCAGTGTGTTAGTGAAGGGGTATCAGTGTGTTAGTGAAGGGGTATCAGTGTGTTAGTGAAGGGGTATCAGTGTGTTAGTGAAGGGGTATCAGTGTGTTAGTGAAGGGGTATCAGTGTGTTAGTGAAGGGGTATCAGTGTTAGTGAAGGGGTATCAGTGTGTTAGTGAGAGGGGAAGGGGCATCAGTGTGTTAGTGAAGTGGATCAGTGTGTTAGTGAAGGGGCATCAGTGTGTTAGTGAAGGGGTATCAGTGTGTTAGTGAAGGGGTATCAGTGTGTTAGTGAAGGGGGTGTGTTAGTGAAGGGGAAGGGGTGAATCAGTGTGTTAGGAAGGGGCACAGTGTGTTAGTGAAGTGGCATCAGTGTGTTAGTGAAGGGGTATCAGTGTGTTAGATCAGTGTGTTAGTGAAGTGGTATCAGTGTGTTAGTGAAGGGCATCAGTGTGTTAGTGAAGGGGTATCAGTGTGTTAGTGAAGGGGTTTCAGTGTGTTAGTGAAGTGGTATCAGTGTGTTAGTGAAGGGGATCAGTGTGGTGAAGGGGATCAGTGTGTTAGTGAAGGGGTATCAGTGTGTTAGTGAAGGGGTATCAGTGTGTTAGTGAAGGGGGATCAGTGTGTTAGTGAAGGGGTATCAGTGTGTTAGTGAAGTGGTATCAGTGTGTTAGTGAAGGGGTATCAGTGTGTTAGGGAAGGGGTATCAGTGTGTTAGTGAAGTGGTATCAGTGTGTTAGTGAAGGGGTATCAGTGTGTTAGTGAAGGGGTATCAGTGTGTTAGTGAAGGGGAAGGGGTATCAGTGTGTTAGTGAAGGGGTATCAGTGTGTTAGTGAAGGGGTATCAGTGTGTTAGTGAAGGGGTATCAGTGTGTTAGTGAAGGGGTATCGGTCTGTTAGTGAAGTGGTATCAGTGTGTTAGTGAAGGGGTATCAGTGTGTTAGTGAAGTGGTATCAGTGTGTTAGTGAAGGGGAAGGGGCATCAGTGTGTTAGTGAAGGGGTATCAGTGTGTTAGTGAAGGGGTATCAGTGTGTTAGTGAAGTGGTATCAGTGTGTTAGTGAAGGGGTATCAGTGTGTTAGTGAAGGGGGTATCAGTGTGTTAGTGAAGGGGTATCAGTGTGTTAGTGAAGGGGTATCAGTGTGTTAGTGAAGGGATCAGTGTGTTAGGAAGGGGTATCAGTGTGTTAGTGAAGAGAGGGTATCAGTGTGTTAGTGAAGGGGTATCAGTGTGTTAGTGAAGGGGTATCAGTGTGTTAGTGAAGGGTATCAGTGTGTTAGTGAAGGGGCATTAGTGTGAAGGAAGGTATCAGTGTGTTAGTGAAGGGGTATCAGTGTGTTAGTGAAGGGGTATCAGTGTGTTAGTGAAGGGGTATCAGTGTGTTAGTGAAGGCATCAGGTGTTATCAGTGTGTTAGTGAAGGGGTATCAGTGTGTTAGTGAAATGAGTTATGTGTTAGAAGGGGATCAGTGTGTTAGTGAAGGGGCATCAGTGTTAGTGAAGGGGCATCAGTGTGTTAGTGAAGGGGCATCAGTGTGTTAGTGAAGGGGCATCAGTGTGTTAGTGAAGGGGCATCAGTGTGTTAGTGAAGGGGCATCAGTGTGTTAGTGAAGGGGCACAGTGTGTTAGTGAAGGGGCATCAGTGTGTTAGTGAAGGGGCATCAGTGTGTTAGTGAAGGGGCATCAGTGTGTTAGTGAAGGGCATCAGTGTGTTAGTGAAATCATGTTAGTGAAGGGCATCAGTGTGTTAGTGAAGGGCATCAGTGTGTTAGATCAGTGTGTTAGTGAAGGGGATCAGTGTTAGTGAAGGGGCATCAGTGTGTTAGTGAAGGGGTATCAGTGTGTTAGTGAAGGGGAATCAGTGTGGTGAAGGTATCAGTGTGTTAGTGAAGGATATCAGTGTGTTAGTGAAGGGGATCATAGTGAATTCGTGTGTTAGTGAAGGAAGGGCATCAGTGTGTTAGTGAAGGGGATCAGGGGCATCAGTGTGTTAGTGAAGGGGCATCAGTGTGTTAGTCAAGGGGTATCAGTGTGTTAGTGAAGGGATATCAGTGTGTTAGTGAAGGGGATCAGTGTGTTAGTGAAGGGGAAGGGCATCAGTTTGTTAGTGAAGGGCATCAGTGTTAGTGAAGGCATCAGTGTGTTAGTGAAGGGGCATCAGTGTTAGTGAAGGGGAAGGGGCATCAGTGTGTTAGTGAAGGGGCATCAGTGTGTTAGTGAACATCACATCAGTGTGTTAGTGAAGGGGTATCAGTGTGTTAGTGAAGGGCATCAGTGTGTTAGTGAAGGGAAGGGGTATCAGTGTGTTAGGGGCATCAGTGTGTTAGTGAAGGGTATCAGTGTGTTAGTGAAGGGGTATCAGTGTGTTAGTTAGTGAAGGGAAGGGGTATCAGTGTGTTAGTGAAGGGGAAGGGGCATCAGTGTGTTAGTGAAGTGGCATCAGTGTGTTAGTGAAGGGGATCAGTGTGTTAGTGAAGGGGCATCACATCAGTGTGTTACAGTGAAGGGGCATCAGTGTGTTAGTGAAGGGTATCAGTGGGTGAAGGGGCATCAGTGTGTTAGTGAACATCAGGTTAGTGAAGGGGCATCAGTGTGTTAGTGAAGGGGTATCAGTGTGTTAGTGAAGGGGGCATCAGTGTGTTAGTGAAGGGGTATCAGTGTGTTAGTGAACATCAGTGTGTTAGTGAAGGGGCATCGTGTGTTACATCAGTGTGTTAGTGAAGGGGCATCAGTGTGTTAGTGAAGGGGTAGAGGTGTGTTAGTATCAGTGTGTTAGTGAAGGGGTTTCAGTGTGTTAGTGAAGGGGTATCAGTGTGTTAGTGAAGGGGTATCAGTGTGTTAGTGAAGGGGTATCAGTGTGTTAGTGAAGGGGTATCAGTGTGTTAGTGAAGGGGTATCAGTGTGTTAGTGAAGGGGTATCAGTGTGTTAGTGAAGGGGTATCAGTGTGTTAGTGAAGGGGTATCAGTGTGTTAGTGAAGGGGCATCAGTGTGTTAGTGAAGGGGCATCAGTGTGTTAGTGAAGGGGTATCAGTGTGTTAGTGAAGGGGCATCGTGTGTTAGTGAAGGGGTATCAGTGTGTTAGTGAAGGGGTATCAGTGTGTTAGTGAAGGGGTATCAGTGTGTTAGTGAAGGGGCATCAGTGTGTTAGTGAAGGGGTATCAGTGTGTTAGTGAAGGGGTATCAGTGTGTTAGTGAAGGGGTATCAGTGTGTTAGTGAAGGTATCAGTGTGTTAGTGAAGGGGTATCAGTGTGTTAGTGAAGGGGCATCAGTGTGTTAGTGAAGGGATCAGTGTGTTAGTGAACAGTGTGTTAGTGAAGGGGCATCAGTGTGTTAGTGAAGGGGTATCAGTGTGTTAGTGAAGGGGCATCAGTGTGTTAGTGAAGGGGTATCAGTGTGTTAGTGAAGGGGTATCAGTGTGTTAGTGAAGGGGTATCAGTGTGTTAGTGAAACATCAGTGTGAAGGGGTATCAGTTTGTTAGTGAAGGGAAGATCAGTGTGTTAGTGAAGGGGCATCAGTGTGTTAGTGAAGGGCATCAGTGTGTTAGTGAAGGGTATCAGTTTGTTAGTGAAGGGGTATCAGTGTGTTAGTGAAGGGAGGGGTATCAGTGTGTTAGTGAAGGGGTATCAGTGTGTTAGTGAAGGGTATCAGTGTGTTAGTGAAGGGGTCACAGGGGTGTGTTAGTGAAGGGCATCAGTGTTAGTGAAGGAAGGGGGCATCAGTGTGTTAGTGAAGGGTATCAGTGTGTTAGTGAAGGGGTATC
>NC_088231.1:24241054-24263554 GCF_036934945.1 Oncorhynchus masou masou
GTCTAGTGGTTAGGAGAAAGGGTGTCAGCTAGTCTAGTGGTTAGGGGAAAGGGTGTCAGCTAGTCTAGTGGTTAGGGGAAAGGGTGTCAGCTAGTCTAGTGGTTAGGGGAAAGGGTGTCAGCTAGTCTAGTGGTTAGGAGAAAGGGTGTCAGCTAGGCTAGTGGTTAGGAGCATTTGGGCCAGTAAGGAAAAGGTCTCTAGTTCGAATCCCCCGAGCCGACAAGGTGCCCCTGAACAAGGTACTTTTCCTTAAATTCTCCTGTAAGTCTCTCCAGATAAGAATGTCTGCTAAATAGAAGATAGAGGATAAGAAGAGTTAGTGGCTGAATCTTGACACTCCTCTGCCTCTCATCCTCTAGTCTCTCTGCAGAAGGAGAAGACAGAAGGATTGGATAGAAAGAGGAACGATGGAGCAGGTAGAAAGTAGTGTCCCTCTGATTCTCTGTTCTCTGGAGACAGACTACACTTTACCTTAAATTACTAACCTCCCCCATCCTCTCCTAGAAATGGGATTGTAGAAATTAGAGGAGAGGAGAGGAGGATGGAGGGGAGAGGATGGGGATGAGAGAGGAGGAGAGGAGAGGAGGATGTGGAGAGGATGGAGGGGAGAGGATGGAAGGGAGAGGATGGGGATGAGAGGGGAGAAGAGGAGAGGAGAGGAGGATGGAGGAGAGGATGGAGAGGAGAGGAGGGGGAGGGGAGAGGAGAGGAGAGGCAGATGGGGAGAGGAGAGGAGAGGAGCATGGGGAGAGGATGGGGATGAGATGAGAGGAGAGGGGAGAAGAGGGAAGGAGAGGAGAGGAGAGGAGAGGAGATGAGAGGAGAGGAGAGGAGAGGAGAGGAGATGAGAGGAGAGGAGAGAAGAGGAGAGGAGAGGAGAGGAGAGGGGGATGGGGAGAGGATGGGGGGAGGATGGGGATGAGATGGGAGGAGAGGGGAGAAGAGGGAGAGGAGAGGAGAGGAGAGGAGAGGATGGGGATGAGATGAGAGGAGAGGAGAGGATGGGGATGAGATGAGAGGAGAGGGGAGAAGAGGGAAGGAGAGGAGAGGAGAGGTTATCAATGAAGATAAAGTGTGGAGAATAGAGGGAGAGGATGAATAAGTGTATAGAAGTAGGGGTTATGTATGGCCAAGTTAGTTAAGTAAGGGATGCAGTAATACACCAGGAGAAATCAATCAGAATAAATCAGAAATCATGTTATTGTCAAGGAATTGTAAAGGGGCTAGAATGTCATAAAGGAGTGTTTAAGTGTTAATGGAAGTCTTTGTTCGATACAGCAAGCAAACACACACACACACACACACACGCACACACACACACACACACACACACACACAAGCTATTTTAATGGAAACCTTGGAATGTGGGAGTGACAGAATTACTTCTCTATGACCTTGCATTGCTTCTATATTTTTTGTCTTTTCTCTTGTTCTTTCCATCCCCCTCTTTTGTCATAGTGACTGTGATGAATTGTCATGTTACATGTTTTTTTATTCCTTTCCCTTTGTCCTAAGAGCATTCTCCCTCTTTCTCGCCTTTCTCTCTCTGTCTATATCACCCTCTGGGGGGAGGTGACGGGGTGAGAGAGTGAGAGAGTGAGAGAGTGAGAAGAGAGAGAGAGTGAGAGAGAGAGAGAGAGAGAAGAAAGAGAGAGAGTGTGTGAGAGAGTGAGAGTGTGAGAGAGAGAGAGAAGTGAGAGTGTGAGAGAGGAGAGAGAGAGAGAGTATGAGAGACAGAGTGAGAGAGAGACAGAGAGAGAGACAGAAGAGAGAGACAGAGACAGAGAGAGAGAGAGAGAGAGAGAGAGAGAGAGAGAGAGAGAGAGAGAGAGAGGAGAGAGAGAGAGTTTGAGTGAGAGTGTGTGAGAGAGGAGAGAGACGTTGGAGAGACAGAGAGAGACAGAGGGAGAGAGACACAGACAGAGAGAGAGAGAGAGAGAGAGGAGAGGGAGAGGGAGAGGGAGAGAGATTTCATCCATCTTTTGAGAGAGAGACCAGCGAGAGAAAGAGTTCATCACAAGGTTTCCACTTCAAATTGTTTTCTAATTACCAGATATCCAAGTATGGACTACAGGATTCAAACTTCCATATGTCCATTAGCAGAGTCCCAGAAGTTGTGTACGGTGACCCAGTGACCTTATAAAATACCCATGGAAGTCCTTGAGCAGACAAGCTGCACGTCCCCATGTGTAAAAGGTCAAAGTGTCATCTCCCATTCCAGCAGTCCACAGAAAACTCAAGTTGGGCTTTTATACGATCCTCCCTGTTCAGAAGAATTGTTGTCTTGACTGAAGGACAATCCAATAATAACAAACAATAGACAGCACATTTTTCTGTGCTTCAACCAAGAAAACACGAGAAGAGACACGTTGGAATGTTTTGACCGTTAGAAATGTCAAACAAAAATGAAATAACTTTAGACAAAAAAAAAGAACATAATTTTTTTTACCGCATTCCCACGACACGAGAAGTACAGAACCCTTACTCCCACAGTCGTCAGATAGATGATTTCATCCATCTTTGATATACGTACAGAGGTGATACAGGCTCTGCACAATATCTTGTATCTAACACAGTTTGAAGTGCTCAGACCTTTTCTACCACTTCTACAAATACATCCCATTGCGATGGTGTGAGAGATTATGTCGAGGCACAGATAGAAAAAAATGTAACAATTCTGCAGCATTGAAGGGCCCCAAGAGCACAGTGCCCTCTATCTTTCTTAAATGCAAGAAGTTTGGAACCACTAAGACTTCCTAGAGCTGGCCACCTGGCGAAACTAAGCAATCAGGGAAGAAGGGCATTGGTCAGGGAGGTGACCAAGAATCTGATGGTCACTCTGGCAGAGCTCCAGAGTTCCTCTGTGGAGATGGGAGAACTTTCCAGAAGGACAACCATCTCTGCAGAACTCCACCAACCAGGCCAGTATGGTAGAGTGGCCAGACGGAAGCCACTTCTCAGTAAAAGTCACATGACAGCCTGCTTGGAGTTTGCCAAAAGGCACCCAAGGGACTCTCAGACCATGAAAAACAGGATTCTCTGGTCTGATGAAACCAAGATTAAACTCTTCGGCCTGAATGCCAAGCGTCATGTCTGGAGGAAACCTGGCACCATCCCTACGGTGAAGCATGGTGGTGGCAGCATTTATTTTTTATTTTTTAGTTAGAGGGGCAGCAGGTAGCCTAGTGGTTAGAGGGGCAGCAGGTAGCCTAGTGGTTAGAGGGGCAGCAGGTAGCCTAGTGGTTAGAGGGGCAGCAGGTAGTCTAGTGGTTAGAGGGGCAGCAGGTAGTCAGCAGGTAGTCTAGTGGTTAGAGGGGCAGCAGGTAGCCTAGTGGTTAGAGGGGCAGCAGGTAGTATAGTGGTTAGAGGGGCAGCAGGTAGTCTAGTGGTTAGAGGGGCAGCAGATAGTCTAGTGGTTAGAGGGGCAGCAGGTAGTCTAGTGGTTAGAGGGGCAGCAGGTAGTCTTGTGGTTAGAGGGGCAGCAGGTAGTCTAGTGGTTAGAGGGGCAGCAGGTAGTCTAGTGGTTAGAGGGGCAGCAGGTAGTCTTGTGGTTAGAGGGGCAGCAGGTAGTCTTGTGGTTAGAGGGGCAGCAGATAGTCTAGTGGTTAGAGGGGCAGCAGGTAGTCTAGTGGTTAGAGGGGCAGCAGGTAGTCTTGTGGTTAGAGGGGCAGCAGGTAGTCTTGTGGTTAGAGGGGCAGCAGGTAGTCTAGTGGTTAGAGCGTTGGTCTAGTAAACGTAAAGGTTGCAAGATCAAATCCCCGAGATGACAAGGAAAATACATCTGTTGCTCTGCCCCTGAACAAGGCAGTTGTTTCTAGGCCGTCATTGTAAAATAAGACTTTGTTCTTAACTGACTTGTTAAATAAAGGAAAAAGGGGGGATTGGAGAGGGATGGAAGAGATGACCTAGGCTTGCCTAGCTTATACATTCATCTTCAAAAGTTCAGCTTCCGCCCCATAAAGATAGAGGGAGAGTTGTCCATCTCTATCATCTCTATAATCCCTGATGACCTGGACAACTCTGCCTCATAAAGATAGAGGGAGAGTTGTCCATCTCTATCATCTCTATCATCCCTGATGACCTGGGCAACTGCCTCAAAAGATAGAGGGAGAGTTGTCCATCTCTATCATCTCTATCATCCCTGATGACCTGGGCAACTCTGCTTCATAAAGATAGGAACAGGGACACTGTATAAGAGCCTGACCCAGCTAATGGGACCAGACAGGGACACTGTATAAGAGCCTGACCCAGCTAATGGGACCAGACAGGGACACTGTATAAGAGCCTGACCCAGCTAATGGGACCAGACAGGGACATTGTATAGGAGCCTGACCCAGCTAATGGGACCAGACAGGGACACTGTATAAGAGCCTGACCCAGCTCATGGGACCAGACAGGGACACTGTATAGGAGCCTGACACAGCTAATGGGACCAGACAGGGACACTGTATAAGAGCCCGACCCAGCTCATGGGACCAGAGAGGGACACTGTATAAGAGCCTGACCCAGCTAATGGGACCAGACAAGGACACTGTATAAGAGCCTGACCCAGCTAATGGGACCAGACAGGGACACTGTATAAGAGCCTCGGACATGACATTAAAACAGCCTACACATGTTATGGGTGGAGAGACGACCTGGGATGAACCCAACCAGGTTTATATATGAATTATTGATGGGATCACCGTCTCTAAGTGCAGGGTGAGGGTCTTGGCTAACAGCTTATAGTTGCTGTTCAACAGATTTAATGGTCGGGAACTTGCCACCTCTAAATGTTACTAGAGAGAGAGAGAGAGAGAGAGAGAGAGAGAGAGAGAGAGAGAGAGAGAGAGAGAGAGAGAGAGAGAGAGAGAGAGAGAGAGAGACAGAGAGAGAGAGAGAGAGAGAGAGAGAGAGAGAGAGAGAGAGGAGAGAGAGAGAGAGACAGAGAGAGAGAGAGGAGAGAGAGAGAGAGAGAGAGAGAGAGAGAGAGAGAGAGAGAGAGAGATATTGATGAGAGAGAGAGAGAGAGAGAGAGAGAGAGAGAGAGAGAGAGAGAGAGAGGAGAGAGAGAGAGAGAGAGAGAGAGAGAGAGAGAGAGAGAGAGAGAGAGCTCGGCACATGGACGGAGGGCACAGATTAAGTCTCTAGCGCTTCATCAAAATTCAATAGCCAGGCCGTCATCGCCAAACCTTTTCCCAGATGACATTTCCATAATTACACTGTCAATTTCTAACTGGCTCAGTGGGAGGTCCACACCAACGTTATCCACTGTATTGACAGTGAGAAGGTCAAAGCTCTTAAAGAACAGTCGTTGTCACCTGATTTACTCTCTGACCCATACGATGTGGCACAGAATTGTTGTGCTCTCTGACCCATACGATGTGGCACAGAATTGTTGTGCTCTCTGACCCATACAATGTGGCACAGAATTGTTGTGCTCTCTGACCCATACAATGTGGCACAGAATTGTTGTACTCTCTGACCCATACAATGTAGCACAGAATTGTAGTACTCTCTGACCCATACAATGTAGCACAGAATTGTAGTACTCTCTGACCCATACAATGTGGCACAGAATTGTTGTACTCTCTGACCCATACAATGTAGCACAGAATTGTAGTACTCTCTGACCCATACAATGTGGCACAGAATTGTTGTACTCTCTGACCCATACAATGTGGCACAGAATTGTTGTACTCTCTGACCCATACAATGTAGCACAGAATTGTAGTACTCTCTGACCCATACAATGTAGCACAGAATTGTAGTACTCTCTGACCCATACAATGTGGCACAGAATTGTTGTACTCTCTGACCCATACAATGTAGCACAGAATTGTAGTACTCTCTGACCCATACAATGTGGCACAGAATTGTTGTACTCTCTGACCCATACAATGTAGCACAGAATTGTAGTACTCTCTGACCCATACAATGTAGCACAGAATTGTAGTACTCTCTGACCCATACAATGTGGCACAGAATAGTTGTACTCTCTGGGTTGTTTGCTATAAACTAGTTATTTGTTTTATAATTCTAATTCTATTATAACACACGTGACTCTCAATTATTGCCAATTTAAACCAGTAGGTAGATTATTTCCAGTTGCCTGAATAAGAATTGGGTGTCCACAATAAATACACATTCAGATCACAGATCTATGTGTATTATTTCAAACCATGATTTAAAACGTCTTATGGCCGGGGGGCAGTATAGAGTAGCTTGAATGAATAAGGTGCCCAGAGTTAACTGCCTGCTTCTCAGGCCCAGAAGCTAAGACATACATATTATTAGTATATTTGGATATAAAACACTCTGAAGTTTCTAAAACTGTTTGAATTATGTCTGTGAGTATAACATAACTCATATGGCAGGCAAAAACCTGAGAAGAAATCCAAACAGGAAGTGGGAAATCTGAGGTTTGTAGGTTTTCAAGACTTTGCCTATCCAAGACACAGTGTAAATTTGGTCCAGTTGCACTTCCTACGGCTAGATGTCAACAGTCTTTAGATCCTTGTTTCAGGCTTCCACTGTGAAGGGGGAGCGAATGAGAGCTGTTGGAGTCAGTTGTCTGGCAGAAGGCCATGAGTGAAATCGTGCGCGCGGCCGTGAGAGTTAGCTGCGTTCCTCTTCATTTCTAAAGACAAAGGAATTGTCCAGTTGAAACATTATTGATTTATGTTAAAAACATCCTAAAGATTGATCATATATTATCTTTTGACATGTTTCTACGAACTGTAATATAACTTTTTTTGACTTTTCGTCTGGACTAAGTGCCTGCGCCTCATGAATTTGGATTTGTGAACTAAACGTGCGAACAAAAAAGAGGTATTTGGACATAAATTATGGACTTTATCGAACAAAACAAACATTTATTGTGGAACTGGGATTCCTGGGAGTGCATTCTGATGAAGATCATCAAAAGTAAGTGAATATTTATAATGCTATTTCTGACTTCTGTTGACTCCACAACATGGCGGGTAACGTGAAGTCCTATGAGTGTCATCTGATGAAGATCATCAAAGGTTAGTGATTAATTTTTATCTCTATTTCCGCTTTTTGTGACTCCTCAATTTGGCTGGAAAAATGGCTGTGTTTTTCTGTGACTAGGTGCTGACTTTACATAATCATTTGATGTGCTTTCTCTGTGAAACCTTTTTGAAATTGGACACTGTGCTGTGATTAACAACAAGTTTATCTTTAAAATTGTGTATAATACTTGTATGTTTGTGGAACTTTAGTTATGGGATATCTGTTGTTTTGAATTTGGCACCCTGCAATTTCATTGGCTGTTGTCAAATCGATCCCGTTAACGGGATTTAAGCCGTAAGAAGTTTTAACTAGTCAATTAAGGACAAATTCTTATCTACGATGACGGCCTTCCCCGGCCAAAACCGGACGATGCTGGGCCAATTGTGCATTGCCCTATTGGACTCCTAATCACGTCTGGATCTGATGCAGCCTGGATTTGAATCAGGTACCATAGTGACGCCTCTTGCACTGAGATGCAGTGTCTTTGACCACTGCGCCACTCGGTAGCCCAAACTATAAGCGAGTGACAGATGTTTAGTCCCGCCCCCTCTTAGTACCACTGTTCTTCCTGTCAGAACTCACGCTTCTCTTGAATGAAACTAAATATCACAATGGGTCGTGATCGGGAGTCCCATAATGCAGGGGCACAAATGGCCCAGCGTAGTTCGGGTTAGGGGAGGGTTTGGGCCGTCATTATAAAAAAAGAATTAGTTCTCAACTGACTTGCCTAGTTACATAAAATGAATAAATACAAAGTAACAGAGCTGCCAAAATTGGAATTGTTGTAACACCCAATGTGACCTGATCTGTAAATGACTGGTAGTTGTCCAGTCCTATTAGCCCTGTCCTTCTTGTCCCAGCTCCCGCCTCTCTACCAAACAACCAACTGCCAGACAGATATTATCACTGTTTTCTTACACCCAATCAGATCACGGTACTGTGGAAGACTGTGGCAGTGAAGTCCCACCCCTTCTTATTATCATTGCCACTGCTGTCAGAACTCTCGACCAAACTATGAAAACTAACTGCCAAAATCTGAAGTTCTAACACCCAATCGGATTAGAGTTGTGTAAATTCTGACAGTTAAAGTCCTGCCCTCTCATCCTAACACTGTCACAGTGGTCAGAACTCCTACAGTACATATCAATCAAACTATGATCATTAAGACCAACTGCAAAAAGACTGTCACTCATCACAGCCAAGTGTCCTCGTTGTAACAAGGTTCTGTCCAATCAGATTACAGTTTAGAACTTCCACCTCTCAACCAAACATGAATCAAGCCAACTGCTAAGTGTCGTCCCTGTAACAAGGTTCTGTCTCACACTGTTCTGACTCCTTCATATCACAAGACGGTGGAGGGGGAATGTGTTACTGTTTGCATGCACACACACACACACATATGCTCATGTGCGGGCGAACACACACACACACACACACACACACACACACACACACACACACACACACACACACACACACACACACACACACACACACACACACACACACACACACACAGTATGTCGCAGCTGACACTTTTTAACACTCTGTCTCTCACACACACACGGCTCTGCCAGGACTCTCTCTCTCTCTCTCTCTCTCTCTCTCTCTCTCTCTCTCTCTCTCTCTCTCTCTCTCTCTCTCTCTCTCTCTCTCTCTCTCTCACATTGCTGTGCCAGGACAGATCTCTCTCTCTCTCTCTCTCTCTCTCTCAAAGGACACATTGAAGTGAAAGTGCCAGGACAGATGGAGAGAGAGAAGAGTGAGGAGAGCAAAGGACAGGGTAAGGAGGAGGAAGTGAAAGTGAGGAGGGAGGAGAGAAGAGAGGAGGAGGGAAGAGAGAAGGGAGGAGAAGAGAGAGGAGAGGGGGAGAGGGAGAGAAGAGAGGAGGAGAGGAGGGAGAAGAGAGAGGAAGGGAGAAGGGAGGAGAAAGAGAGGAAGGGAGGAGGAGAGAAGAGAGGAGGAGAGAGGGGGAAGGGAGGAGAAGAGAGAGGAGGGGGAGGAGAAGAGAGAGAAGAGAGAGAGAGAGGGGAGAGGAGAGGAGAAGGGAGGAGGAGGAGAAGAGAGAGAGGAAGGGAGGAGGAGAAGAGAGAGGAGGAAGGGAGTAGAGGAGAGAATGGAGGAGGAGAGAGAGGAGGAGGGAGGAGAGAGAGAAGGGAGGAGAAGAGAGGGGAAGAGGAGAAGAGAGAGGGAGGGAGAGAGAAGAGAGAGGAAGGGGGAGGGAGGAAAAGAGAGAGGAATGGAGGAGGAGAGAGGAGGGGAGGGGAAGGAGAGAGAAGGGGAGGAGGAGAAGAAAGAGGAAGGGGAGGAGAAGAGAGAGGGGGAGGAGGAGGAGAAGAGGAGGAGGGGGAGGGAGGAGAAGAGAGAGGAATGGGAGGAGGAGGAGGGGAGAAGAGAGGGAAGGGAGGAGGGAGAAGAGAGAGAGGGGGAAGGGAGGAGAAGAGAGAGGAAGGGAAGAGGAGAAGAGAGAGGAAGGGGGGAGGAGAGAGAGAGAGGAGGAGAGGAGGGAGGAGGAGAGAGAGGAAGGGAGGAGAAGAGGGGAGGAGAGAGAGAGGAGAGGAGGGAGGAGAGAGAGAGAGGAGGAGGAGAAGAGAGGGGGAGAGGAGAAGAGAGAGGAAGGGAGGAGGAGGAGAAGAGAGGAGGAGAGAGAGGAGGGAAGAGAGAGAGGAAAGAGGAGAGAGGAGGAGGGGGAGGAGAGAGAGAGGAAGGGAGGATGAGGGAGGAGGGGGAGGGAGAGAAGAGAGAGGAATGGAGGAGGAGAAGAGAGGATGGAGGAGGAGAAGGGAGGAGAAGAGAGAGGAAGGGAGGAGGGGAGAGGAGAGAGAGGAAGGGAGGAGAGAGAGGAAGGGAGGAGGGAGAAGAGAAGAGGAGAAGGAAGAGGGAGAAGAAAGAGGAAGAAGAGGAGAAGAGAGAGGAAGGGTGGGAAGAGGAGGGGAGAGAGAGGAAGGGAGGAGGAGAGGCTCAGGGGACGCAAACAGGAAGTAACAAAAGGGGAGGGGGAGAAAGACAAAGGGAGGGAGGAGACAAGCACAAAGGGGAAAGCTCAGGGTGTGGCAGAACGAGAGTAAGGGAGAAAGAGAGAGGAAGGGAGGAGGAGAGAGGGAAGGAAGGTGGAGGGGAAGAGACGAGAGAGAGGAAGGGAGGAGGTGAGAGAGGAGGAGGAGTAGAAGATGGGGAGAAAGAAAGAGGAAGGGAGGGGAGGAGGAGAGAGGAAGGAAGGAGGAGCTAGGGGAAGAGAAGAGAGAGGAAGGGAGGAGAGGAGGTGAGAGAGGAGGGAGGGTGGGAGAAGGAAGGGAGGAGGAGAGAGGAGAGGAGGAGGGGAGGAGGAGAGAGGGGAGGGAGGAGGAGCTAGGGGAAGAGAGGAGGAGAGAGGAAGGGGATGGAGGTGAGAGAGGAGGGGAGGAGTAGAGAGAGGAAGGAGGAGATAGGGAGAAAGAGGAGGGCTAGGGGGTGGAGAGAGAGGAAGGAAGGAAATGAGAGGGGAAGGGAGGAGGAGAGAGGAAGGGAGGAGAGGAGAGAGGAAGGGAGGAGGAGAGAGAGGAAGGGAGGTGAAAGAGAGAGGAAGAGAGGAAGAGAGGAGAGGGAGGAGGAGAGAGAGGAAGAGAGGAGGAGAGAGGAGGAGAAAGAGAGGAAGGGAGGAGAAAGAGAGAGAAGGGAGGTGGAGAGAGGAAGGGAGAAAGAGAGAGAGGAAGGGAGGGAAGACGAGAGAGAGGAAGGGTGGAGGAGAGATAGGAACGGAGACAGATTTAGAGGAAAGGAGAAAGAGAGAGGAAGGGAGAAAGAGAGAGGAGAGGAGGAGAGAGAGGAGGAAGGAGGAGGACAGTGAGGAAGGGAGAAAGAGAGAGGAAGAGGAGTAGAGATATGAGGGGAGGAGGACAGTGAGGAAGGGAGAAAGGGAGATATGCTTTAATATATTCAGTGAGGTTAGAGCAGATGAGTAGATGAGCGTGAATCATCACAAGGAGAAAGAGAGATATGCATAAATACATTCACTGAGGTTAGAGCAGATGAGTAGATGAGTGTGAATCATCACAAGTCAGATAAAGGTGCTGTCACTGTCAGCAGTCTTTAAATACAGTCTGTTAAATACAGGGTTTGAGGAGAGGAAAGGACAGAGGGGTAGAGAGGGGAAGAAACAGAAGATAGAAGAGAGATTACAGGGAGAGGAGAGGAGAAGAGAAGAGAGGAGAGACAAAGAGATGGTAAGGGGAGAGGAGATAAGAGGAGAGGAGAGGGAGGAGAGGAGAGGAGAGGAGGAGAGAGGAGAAAGAGAGATGAGAGGAAGAGGAGAGGAGAGGAGAGAGACAAAGAGATGGTAAGGGGGGAGAGGAGATAAGAGGAGAGGAGAGAAGGGAGAGGGAGGAGAGGAGAGGGAAGAGGAGGGAGACAAAGAGATGGAGGAGGAGAGGAGAGGAGAGGAGAGGAGAGGAGAGGGAGAGGGAGGAGAGGGAGGTGGAGAGGAGAGGAGAGGGAGGAGAGACAAAGAGATGGTGAAGGGGAGAGTAGATAAGAGGAGAGGAGAGAGGAGAGGAGGAGGAGAGGAGGAGGAGGAGAAGGAGGAGGAGAGAGGAGAGGGAGGACAAAGAGAGGGAAGGGGGAGAGGAGAGAGAGGAGAGACAAAGAGATGGTAAGGGGAGAGGAGATAAAGAGGAGAGACAGAGGAGAGGAGAAGGAGGGAGGAGGGAGGAGGGGAGAGGAGAGAGGAGATAGAGGAGGAGGAGAGGGGAGGAGAGGAGATAAGAGGGAGGAGAGGAGAGGAGGAGAGGAGAGAAGGAGAGGAGAGACAAAGAGATGGTGAAGGGGAGAGTAGGGAGAGGGAGAGGAGAGACAGAGAGAGAAATGGGAGTAGGGAGAGGGAGGAGGATAGAGGAGAGGAGAGGAGGGGGACAAAGAGATGGTAAGGAGGAGAGGAGAGAAGAGGAGAGGAGAGGAGGTAAGGGGGAGGAGATAAGAGGAGAGGAGGGAGAGGAGGGGGAGAGGAGAGGAGAGGAGAGGAGGAGGAGAGTAAGGAGAGGAGAGGAGAGAGAGAGGAGAGGAGAGGAGAGGAGAGGAGAGGAGAGGAGAGGAGAGTAGGGTAGAGGAGAGGAGGATAGAGGAGAGGAGAGGAGGGGGGACAGGAGGATAGAGGAGAGGAGAGGAGGGGGGACAGGAGGATAGAGGAGAGGAGAGGAGAGACAATGAGCTGGTAAAGGGGGAGAGGAGTGAATAGGGGTGTGAGCAGTGAGAAAGAGGAGAGAGAAATGGGGAGTGTGTGATTCATGCTGCATATTTAACCTTCACACATACAGTACAGCATGTCCTTCCAGAACATTCAGAAAACACAACCAGACTCTGCTCCTAAAGATACTGACCTGTTTCTCTGTACAGTATATATTCAGTATATATAAATATATATCCCAACATTTCTCTAATTCTCTGTCTGTCTGTCTGTCTGTCTGTCTGTCTGTCTGTCTGTCTGTCTGTCTGTCTGTCTGTCTGTCTGTCTGTCTGTCTGTCTCTTTGTCTGTCTGTCTGTCTGTCTGTCTGTCTGTCTGTCTGTCTGTCTGTCTGTCTGTCTGTCTGTCTGTCTGTCTGTCTGTCTGTCTGTCTGTCTGTCTGTCTGTCTAATCACATCAAATCAGGGTAGTGTAGGTAGATGTGCCGTTATTTCCCAGGTGCAGTGAACTGCTGGTGTTTCTAGCTCCAACAGTACTAATACAAAGCAATACATAAACATACCCACATATTCTACAATTCTGAAGGTAAAAAAAAAATAATTAAGAAATATCAGACCGAGAAATAAATATATACACTGTATATATTTATATATATATACACCGAGAGTACCAAACATTAAGAATATCTTTCTAATCGTGAATTGCACCCACTACCAAAGGCACGTCAATCTGTTGTCTTACCCATTCACCCTCAAATGTAAAACATACACAATCCATGTCTGAATTGTCTCATGGCTTAAACATCCTTGGTCTCATGGTCTACTCCCCTTCATCTTTAACCAGGTCTCCTCCCCTTCATCTTTAACCAGGTCTCCTCCCCTTCATCTTTAACCAGGTCTCCTCCCCTTCATCTTTAACCAGGTCTCCTCCCCTTCATCTTTAACCAGGGCTCCTCCCCTTCATCTTTAACCAGGTCTCCTCCCCTTCATCTTTAACCAGGGCTACTCCCCTTCATCTTTAACCAGGTCTCCTCCCCTTCATCTTTAACCAGGTCTCCTCCCCTTCATCTTTAACCAGGTCTCCTCCCCTTCATCTTTAACCAGGTCTCCTCCCCTTCATCTTTAACCAGGTCTCCTCCCCTTCATCTTTAACCAGGTCTCCTCCCCTTCCTCTTTAACCAGGTCTCCTCCCCTTCATCTTGAACCAGGTCTCCCCACCTTCATCTTTAACCAGGTCTCCTCCCCTTCATCTTTAACCAGGTCTCCTCCCCTTCATCTTCTACCAGGTCTCCTCCCCTTCATCTTGAACCAGGTCTCCCCACCTTCATCTTGAACCAGGTCTCCCCACCTTCATCTTTAACCAGGTCTCCTCCCCTTCATCTTTAACCAGGTCTCCTCCCCTTCATCTTTAACCACTTCTCCTCCCCTTCATCTTTAACCAGGTCTCCTACCCTTCATCTTTAACCAGGTCTCCTCCCTTCATCTTTAACCAGGTCTCCTCCCCTTCATCTTCTACCAGGTCTCCTCCCCTTCATCTTTAAACAGGTCTCCTCCCCTTCATCTATAACCAGGTCTCCTCCCCTTCATCTTGAACCAGGTCTCCTCCCCTTCATCTTTAACCAGGTCTCCTCCCCTTCATCTTCTACCAGGTCTCCCCCTTCATCTTTAACCAGGTCTCCTCCCCTTCATCTTCTACCAGGTCTCCTCCCCTTCATCTTTAACCAGGTCTCCTCCCCTTCATCTTTAACCAGGTCTCCTCCTTCATCGTTAACCAGGTCTCCTCCCCTTCATCTTTAAACAGGTCTCCTCCCCTTCATCTTTAACCAGGTCTCCTCCTGTTCATCTTTAACCAGGTCTCCTCCCCTTCATCTTTAACCAGGTCTCCTCCCTTCATCTTTAACCAGGTCTCCTCCCTTCATCTTTAACCAGGTCTCCTCCCCTTCATCTTTAACCAGGTCTCCTCCCCTTCATCTTTAACCAGGTCTCCTCCCCTTCATCTTCTACCAGGTCTCCTCCCCTTCATCTTTAACCAGGTCTCCTCCTTTATCTTTAACCAGGTCTCCTCCCTTCATCTTTAACCAGGTCTACTCCCCTTCATCTTTAACCAGGTCTCCTCCCCTTCATCTTTAACCAGGTCTACTCCCCTTCATCTTTAACCAGGTCTCCTCCTTCATCTTTAACATCTTTAACCAGGTCTCCTCCCCTTCATCTTTAACCAGGTCTCCTCCCCTTCATCTTTAACCAGGTCTCCTCCCCTTCATCTTTAACCAGGTCTCCTCCCCTTCATCTTTAACCAGGTCTCCTCCCCTTCATCTTTAACCAGGTCTCCTCCCCTTCATCTTTAACCAGGTCTCCTCCCCTTCATCTTTAACCAGGTCTCCTCCCCTTCATCTACACTGATTGAAGTGGATTTAACAAGTGACATCAATAAGGGATCATATCTTTCACCTGGATTCACCTGGTCAGTCAAAATCATGGAAAGAGCAGCTGTTTTTTATGCTCAGTGTATATATATATATATATATACCCCAACCCCTATAGATATATACTATCTATATATATATACCCCAACCTCTATAGATATATACTATCTATATATATATATACCCCAACCTCTATAGATATATACTATCTATATATATATATACCCCAACCTCTATAGATATATACTATCTATATATATATATACCCCAACCTCTATAGATATATACTATCTATATATATATACCCCAACCTCTATAGATATATACTATCTATATATATATATACCCCAACCTCTATAGATATATACTATCTATATATATATATACCCCAACCTCTATAGATATATACTATCTATATATATATATACCCCAACCTCTATAGATATATACTATCTATATATATATATACCCCAACCTCTATAGATATATACTATCTATATATATATATACCCCAACCTCTATAGATATATACTATCTATATATATATATATATATATACCCCAACCTCTATAGATATATACTATCTATATATATATATATACCCCAACCTCTATAGATATATACTATCTATATATATATACCCCAACCTCTATAGATATATACTATCTATATATATATATACCCCAACCTCTATAGATATATACTATCTATATATATATATACCCCAACCTCTATAGATATATACTATCTATATATATATATACCCCAACCTCTATAGATATATACTATCTATATACATATATACCCCAACCTCTATAGATATATACTATATATATATATATATACCCCAACCTCTATAGATATATACTATCTATATATATATATATACCCCAACCTCTATAGATATATACTATCTATATATATATATATACCCCAACCTCTATAGATATATACTATCTATATATATATATACCCCCAACCTCTATAGATATATACTATCTATATATATATATACCCCAACCTCTATATATATATACTATCTATATATATATATACCCCAACCCCTATAGATATATACTATCTATATATATATATACCCCAACCTCTATAGATATATACTATCTATATATATATATACCCCAACCTCTATAGATATATACTATCTAGATATATATATACCCCAACCTCTATAGAAATATACTATCTATATATATATATACCCCAACCTCTATAGATATATACTATCTATATATATATATATATATATATATATATATATACCCCAACCTCTATAGATATATACTATCTATATATATATATACCCCAACCTCTATAGATATATACTATCTATATATATATATATACCCCAACCTCTATAGATATATACTATCTATATATATATATATACCCCAACCTCTATATATATATACTATCTATATATATATATACCCCAACCTCTATAGATATATACTATCTATATATATATATATACCCCAACCTCTATAGATATATACTATCTATATATATATACCCCAACCTCTATAGATATATACTATCTATATATATATATACCCCAACCTCTATAGATATATACTATCTATATATATATATACCCCAACCTCTATAGATATATACTATCTATATATATATATACCCCAACCTCTATTGATATATACTATCTATATATATATATATACCCCAACCTCTATAGATATATACTATCTATATATATATATACCCCAACCTCTATAGATATATACTATCTATATATATATATACCCCAACCTCTATAGATATATACTATCTATATATATATATATATACCCCAACCTCTATAGATATATACTATCTATATATATATATACCCCAACCTCTATAGATATATACTATCTATATATATATATACCCCAACCTCTATAGATATATACTATCTATATATATATATATATATACCCCAACCTCTATAGATATATACTATCTATATATATATATATACCCCAACCTCTATAGATATATACTATCTATATATATATATACCCCAACCTCTATAGATATATACTATCTATATATATATATATACCCCAACCTCTATAGATATATACTATCTATATATATATATATACCCCAACCTCTATAGATATATACTATCTATATATATATATACCCCAACCTCTATAGATATATACTATCTATATATATATATACCCCAACCTCTATAGATATATACTATATATATATATATATACCCCAACCTCTATAGATATATACTATCTATATATATATATACCCCAACCTCTATAGATATATACTATCTATATATATATATACCCCAACCTCTATAGATATATACTATCTATATATATATATACCCCAACCTCTATAGATATATACTATCTATATATATATATACCCCAACCCCTATAGATATATACTATCTATATATATATATATATACCCCAACCTCTATAGATATATACCCCAACTCTATAGATATATACTATCTATATATATATATACCCCAACCCTATAGATATATACTATCTATATATATATATACCCCAACCTCTATAGATATATACTATCTATATATATATATATATACCCCAACCTCTATAGATATATACTATCTATATATATATATACCCCAACCTCTATAGATATATACTATCTATATATATATATACCCCAACCTCTATAGATATATACTATCTATATATATATATACCCCAACCTCTATAGATATATACTATCTATATATATATATATACCCCAACCTCTATAGATATATACTATCTATATATATATATACCCCAACCTCTATAGATATATACTATCTATATATATATATACCCCAACCTCTATAGATATATACTATCTATATATATATATACCCCAACCTCTATAGATATATACTATCTATATATATATATACCCCAACCTCTATAGATATATACTATCTATATATATATACCAACCTCTATAGATATATACTATCTATATATATATACCCCAACCTCTATAGATATATACTATCTATATATATATATATACCCCAACCTCTATAGATATATACTATCTATATATATATATACCCCAACCTCTATAGATATATACTATCTATATATATATATACCCCAACCTCTATAGATATATACTATCTATATATATATATATACCCCAACCCCTATAGATATATACTATCTATATATATATATATATATATACCCCAACCTCTATAGATATATACTATCTATATATATATATACCCCAACCTCTATAGATATATACTATCTATATATATATATACCCCAACCTCTATAGATATATACTATCTATATATATATATACCCCAACCTCTATAGATATATACTATCTATATATATATATACCCCAACCTCTATAGATATATACTATCTATATATATATATACCCCAACCTCTATAGATATATACTATCTATATATATATATATAACCCCTATAGATATATACTATCTATATATATATATACCCCAACCTCTATAGATATATACTATCTATAGATATATATATATATATATATACCCCAACCTCTATAGATATATACTATCTATATATATATTACCCCAACCTCTATAGATATATACTATCTATATATATATATACCCCAACCTCTATAGATATATACTATCTATATATATATATACCCCAACCCCTATAGATATATACTATCTATATATATATATACCCCAACCTCTATAGATATATACTATCTATATATATATATATACCCCAACCTCTATAGATATATACTATCTATATATATATATACCCCAACCTCTATAGATATATACTATCTATATATATATATACCCCAACCTCTATAGATATATACTATCTATATATATATATACCCCAACCTCTATAGATATATACTATCTATATATATATATACCCCAACCCCTATAGATATATACTATCTATATATATATATACCCCAACCTCTATAGATATATACTATCTATATATATATATACCCCAACCTCTATAGATATATACTATCTATATATATATATATATACCCCAACCCCTATAGATATATACTATCTATATATATATATATCCCAACCTCTATAGATATATACTATCTATATATATATACCCCAACCTCTATAGATATATACTATCTATATATATATATACCCCAACCTCTATAGATATATACTATCTATATATATATATACCCCAACCTCTATAGATATATACTATCTATATATATATATACCCCAACCCCTATAGATATATACTATCTATATATATATATATACCCCAACATCTATAGATATATACTATCTATATATATATATACCCCAACCCCTATAGATATATACTATCTATATATATATATACCCCAACCTCTATAGATATATACTATCTATATATATATATATATACCCCAACCCCTATAGATATATACTATCTATATATATATATACCCCAACCTCTATAGATATATACTATCTATATATATATATACCCCAACCTCTATAGATATATACTATCTATATATATATATACCCCAACCCCTATAGATATATACTATCTATATATATATATACCCCAACCTCTATAGATATATACTATCTATATATATATATACCCCAACCCCTATAGATATATACTATCTATATATATATATACCCCAACCTCTATAGATATATACTATCTATATATATATATACCCCAACCTCTATAGATATATACTATCTATATATATATAATGGTGTGTATAGAAAGTATATATAGAAAGTATATATATAGGATGAACCTGAAGACCGGGTGGTAACCAGCTATTAACAGTGACAGGATCCTGGGCTTAGGACAGTGGTGACTGTTTAACAGTCTGATGGAGATAGAAGCTGTTTAACAGTCTGATGGAGATAGAAGCTGTTTAACAGTCTGATGTAGATAGAAGCTGTTTACCAGTCTGATGGAGATAGAAGCTGTTTAACAGTCTGATGGTCTGGAGATAGAAGCTGTTTAACAGTCTGATGGAGATAGAAGCTGTTTAACAGTCTGATGGAGATAGAAGCTGTTTAACAGTCTGATGGAGATAGAAGCTGTTTAACAGTCTGATGGAGATGGAGATAGAAGCTGTTTAACAGTCTGATAGAGATGGAGATAGAAGCTGTTTAACAGTCTGATGGAGATAGAAGCTATTTAACAGTCTGATGGAGATAGAAGCTGTTTAACAGTCTGATGGAGATAGAAGCTGTTTAACAGTCTGATGGTCTGGAGATAGAAGCTGTTTAACAGTCTGGTGGAGATAGAAGCTGTTTAACAGTCTGATGGAGATAGAAGCTGTTTAACAGTCTGATGGAGATAGAAGCTGTTTAACAGTCTGATGGAGATAGAAGCTGTTTAACAGTCTGATGGAGATAGAAGCTGTTTAACAGTCTGATGGAGATAGAAGCTGTTTAACAGTCTGATGGAGATAGAAGCTGTTTAACAGTCTGATGGTCTGGAGATAGAAGCTGTTAAACAGTCTGATGGTCTGGAGATAGAAGCTGTTTAACAGTCTGATGGAGATAGAAAATGTTTAACAGTCTGATGGAGATAGAAGCTGTTTAACAGTCTGATGGAGATAGAAGCTGTTTAACAGTCTGATGGTCTGGAGATAGAAGCTGTTTAACAGTCTGATGGTCTGGAGATAGAAGCTGTTTAACAGTCTGATGGAGATAGAAGCTGTTTAACAGTCTGATGGAGATAGAAGCTGTTTAACAGTCTGATGGAGATGGAAGCTGTTTAACAGTCTGATGGAGATAGAAGCTGTTTAACAGTCTGGTGGAGATAGAAGCTGTTTAACAGTCTGATGGAGATAGAAGCTGTTTAACAGTCTGATGGAGATAGAAGCTGTTTAACAGTCTGGTGGAGATAGAAGCTGTTAACAGTCTGATGGTCTGGAGATAGAAGCTGTTTAACAGTCTGATGGAGATAGAAGCTGTTTAACAGTCTGATGGTCTGGAGATAGAAGCTGTTTAACAGTCTGATGGAGATAGAAGCTGTTTAACAGTCTGGTGGAGATAGAAGCTGTTTAACAGTCTGGTGGAGATAGAAGCTGTTTAACAGTCTGATGGAGATAGAAGCTGTTCAACAGTCTGATGGAGATAGAAGCTGTTTAACAGTCTGATGGAGATAGAAGCTGTTTAACAGTCTGATGGAGATAGAAGCTGTTTAACAGTCTGATGGAGATAGAAGCTGTTTAACAGTCTGATGGAGATAGAAGCTGTTTAACAGTCATCACATCACTATGGGTCCTGGTCATCACATCACTATGGGTCCTGGTCATCTCTATGGGTCCTGGTAATCACATCACTATGGGTCCTGGTCATCACATCACTATGGGTCCTGGTCATCACATCACTATGGGTCCTGGTCATCACTATGGGTCCTGGTCATCACTATGGGTCCTGGTCATCACATCACTATGGGTCCTGGTCATCACTATGGGTCCTGGTAATCACATCTCTATGGGTTCTGGTCATCACATCACTATGGGTCCTGGTCATCACATCACTATGGGTCCTGGTCATCACATCTCTATGGGTCCTGGTCATCACATCACTATGGGTCCTGGTCATCACATCTCTATGGGTCCTGGTCATCACATCTCTATGGGTCCTGGTCATCACATCTCTATGGGTCCTGGTCATCACATCTCTATGGGTCCTGGTCATCACATCTCTATGGGTTCTGGTCAGATGTTGTGACTGAGGTAAGAAATATATCCACCTCATCACATCAGCACTACATTAAATGTATGCATCCCAAATGACACCCTATTCCCTATGTAGTGCACTACTTTAGACCAGGGTTGGCACCCTATTCCCTATGTAGTGCACTACTTTAGACCAGGGTTGACACCCTATTCCTATGTAGTGCACTACTTTAGACCAGGGTTGACACCCTATTCCCTATGTAGTGCACTACTTTAGACCAGGGTTGACACCCTATTCCATATGTAGTGCACTACTTTAGACCAGGGTTGACACCCTATTCCGTATTTAGTGCACTTCTTTAGACCAACGTTGGCACCCTATTCCCTATGTAGTGCACTACTTTAGCCCAACGTTGGCACCCTATTCCCTATGTAGTGCACTACTTTAGACCAGGGTTGACACCCTATTCCCTATGTAGTGCACTACTTTAGACCAGGGTTGTGACCCTATTCCGTATTTAGTGCACTTCTTTAGACCAACGTTGGCACCCTATTCCCTATGTAGTGCACTACTTTAGACCAGGGTTGGGATCCTATTCCGTATTTAGTGCACTACTTTAGACCAGGGTTGGCACCCTATTCCGTATTTAGTACACTACTTTAGACCAGGGTTGTGACCCTATTCCCTATGTAGTGCACTACTTTAGACCAACGTTGGCATCCTATTCCCTATGTAGTGCACTACTTTAGACCAGGGTTGTGACCCTATTCCCTATGTAGTGCACTACTTTAGACCAACGTTGGCACCCTATTCCCTATGTAGTGCACTACTTTAGACCAGGGTTGGCATCCTATTCCGTATTTAGTGCACTACTTTAGACCAGGGTTGGCATCCTATTCCGTTTTTAGTGCACTATTTTTAACCAGGGCCCGTATGTCAGTTTGGGATGCAGGAAGGGTTGTTTTACTTCCCATCACTGCATGGCCACAATCCGCTGAGCCCCTTTCCTTTGATGAGGTTGTCTGTGTGTGAGTCAGACAGTGGAAGCTATGAAGTGCATTACATAAACAAACTTGTACAGCGATGCTACATATTAGACCTGAGACAAACCACAACCAGACAACCAAACTACTGCACTGCAAACACACACACACACACACACACACACACACACACACACACACACACACACACACACACACACACACACAC
>NC_088231.1:24268554-24298554 GCF_036934945.1 Oncorhynchus masou masou
AGACTGTTAAACAGCTTCTATCTCCAGACCATCAGACTGTTAAACAGCTTCTATCTCCAGACCATCAGACTGTTAAACAGCTTCTATCTCCATCAGACTGTTAAACAGCTTCTATCTCCATCAGACTGTTAAACAGCTTCTATCTCCAGACCATCAGACTGTTAAACAGCTTCTATCTCCATCAGACTGTTAAACAGCTTCTATCTCCATCAGACTGTTAAACAGCTTCTATCTCCAGACCATCAGACTGTTAAACAGCTTCTATCTCCATCAGACTGTTAAACAGCTTCTATCTCCAGACCATCAGACTGTTAAACAGCTTATATCTCCAGACCATCAGACTGTTAAACAGCTTCTATCTCCATCAGACTGTTAAACAGCATCTATCTCCACCAGACTGTTAAACAGCTTCTGTCTCCATCAGACTGTTAAACAGCTTCTATCTCCATCAGACTGTTAAACAGCTTCTATCTCCATCAGACTGTTAAACAGCTTCTATCTCCATCAGACTGTTAAACAGCTTCTATCTCCAGAGCATCAGACTGTTAAACAGCTTCTATCTCCAGACCATCAGACTGTTAAACAGCTTCTATCTCCATCAGACTGTTAAACAGCTTCCATCTCCATCAGACTGTTAAACAGCTTCTATCTCCACCAGACTGTTAAACAGCTTCTATCTCCATCAGACTGTTAAACAGCTTCTATCTCCATCAGACTGTTAAACAGCTTCTATCTCCATCAGACTGTTAAACAGCTTCTATCTCCAGACCATCAGACTGTTAAACAGCTTATATCTCCAGACCATCAGACTGTTAAACAGCTTCTATCTCCATCAGACTGTTAAACAGCTTCTATCTCCATCAGACTGTTAAACAGCTTCTATCTCCATCAGACTGTTAAACAGCTTCTATCTCCATCAGACTGTTGAACAGCTTCTATCTCCATCAGACTGTTAAACAGCTTCTATCTCCATCAGACTGTTAAACAGCTTCTATCTCCATCAGACTGTTAAACAGCTTCTATCTCCATCAGACTGTTAAACAGCTTCTATCACCATCAGACTGTTAAACAGCTTCTATCTCCATCAGACTGTTAAACAGCTTCTATCTCCATCAGACTGTTAAACAGCTTCTATCTCCATCAGACTGTTAAACAGCTTCTATCTCCATCAGACTGTTAAACAGCTTCTATCTCCAGACCATCAGACTGTTAAACAGCTTCTATCTCCAGACCATCAGACTGTTAAACAGCTTCTATCTCCAGACCATCAGACTGTTAAACAGCTTCTATCTCCATCAGACTGTTAAACAGCTTCTATCTCCATCAGACTGTTAAACAGCTTCTATCTCCAGACCATCAGACTGTTAAACAGCTTCTATCTCCATCAGACTGTTAAACAGCTTCTATCTCCATCAGACTGTTAAACAGCTTCTATCTCCAGACCATCAGACTGTTAAACAGCTTCTATCTCCATCAGACTGTTAAACAGCTTCTATCTCCAGACCATCAGACTGTTAAACAGCTTATATCTCCAGACCATCAGACTGTTAAACAGCTTCTATCTCCATCAGACTGTTAAACAGCATCTATCTCCACCAGACTGTTAAACAGCTTCTGTCTCCATCAGACTGTTAAACAGCTTCTATCTCCATCAGACTGTTAAACAGCTTCTATCTCCATCAGACTGTTAAACAGCTTCTATCTCCATCAGACTGTTAAACAGCTTCTATCTCCATCAGACTGTTAAACAGCTTCTTTCTCCAGACCATCAGACTGTTAAACAGCTTCTATCTCCAGACCATAAGACTGTTAAACAGCTTCTATCTCCAGACCATCAGACTGTTAAACAGCTTCTATCTCCATCTCCATCAGACTGTTAAACAGCTTCTATCTCCAGACCATCAGACTGTTAAACAGCTTCTATCTCCAGACCATCAGACTGTTAAACAGCTTCTATCTCCATCAGACTGTTAAACAGCTTCTACCTCCATCAGACTGTTAAACAGCTTCTATCTCCATCAGACTGTTAAACAGCTTCTATCTCCATCAGACTGTTAAACAGCTTCTATCTCCATCAGACTGTTAAACAGCTTCTATCTCCATCAGACTGTTAAACAGCTTCTATCTCCATCAGACTGTTAAACAGCTTCTATCTCCATCAGACTGTTAAACAGCATCTATCTCCATCAGACTGTTAAACAGCTTCTATCTCCATCAGACTGTTAAACAGCTTCTATCTCCATCAGACTGTTAAACAGCTTCTATCTCCAGACCATCAGACTGTTAAACAGCTTCTATCTCCAGACCATCAGACTGTTAAACAGCTTCTATCTCCAGACCATCAGACTGTTAAACAGCTTCTATCTCCAGACCATCAGACTGTTAAACAGCTTCTATCTCCATCTCCATCAGACTGTTAAACAGCTTCTATCTCCAGACCATCAGACTGTTAAACAGCTTCTATCTCCATCAGACTGTTAAACAGCTTCTATCTCCAGAACATCAGACTGTTAAACAGCTTCTATCTCCAGACCATCAGACTGTTAAACAGCTTCTATCTCCATCAGACTGTTAAGCAGCTTCCATCTCCATCAGACTGTTAAACAGCTTCTATCTCCAGACCATCAGACTGTTAAACAGCTTCTATCTCCATCAGACTGTTAAACAGCTTCTATCTCCATCAGACTGTTAAACAGCTTCTATCTCCATCAGACTGTTAAACAGCTTCTATCTCCAGACCATCAGACTGTTAAACAGCTTATATCTCCAGACCATCAGACTGTTAAACAGCTTCTATCTCCATCAGACTGTTAAACAGCTTCTATCTCCAGACCATCAGACTGTTAAACAGCTTCTATCTCCATCAGACTGTTAAACAGCTTCTATCTCCAGACCATCAGACTGTTAAACAGCTTCTATCTCCACCAGACTGTTAAACAGCTTCTATCTCCATCAGACTGTTAAACAGCTTCTATCTCCATCAGACTGTTAAACAGCTTCTATCTCCATCAGACTGTTAAACAGCATCTATCTCCATCAGACTGTTAAACAGCTTCTATCTCCATCAGACTGTTAAACAGCTTCTATCTCCATCAGACTGTTAAACAGCTTCTATCTCCAGACCATCAGACTGTTAAACAGCTTCTATCTCCATCAGACTGTTAAACAGCTTCTATCTCCAGACCATCAGACTGTTAAACAGCTTATATCTCCAGACCATCAGACTGTTAAACAGCTTCTATCTCCATCTCCATCAGACTGTTAAACAGCTTCTATCTCCAGACCATCAGACTGTTAAACAGCTTCTATCTCCAGACCATCAGACTGTTAAACAGCTTCTATCTCCATCAGACTGTTAAACAGCTTCTACCCCCATCAGACTGTTAAACAGCTTCTATCTCCATCAGACTGTTAAACAGCTTCTATCTCCATCAGACTGTTAAACAGCTTCTATCTCCAGACCATCAGACTGTTAAACAGCTTCTATCTCCATCAGACTGTTAAATAGCTTCTATCTCCAGACCATCAGACTGTTAAACAGCTTCTACCTCCATCAGACTGTTAAACAGCTTCTATCTCCATCAGACTGTTAAACAGCTTCTATCTCCATCAGACTGTTAAACAGCTTCTATCTCCATCAGACTGTTAAACAGCTTCTATCTCCATCAGACTGTTAAACAGCTTCTATCTCCATCAGACTGTTAAACAGCTTCTATCTCCATCAGACTGTTAAACAGCATCTATCTCCATCAGACTGTTAAACAGCTTCTATCTCCAGACCATCAGACTGTTAAACAGCTTCTATCTCCATCAGACTGTTAAACAGCTTCTATCTCCAGACCATCAGACTGTTAAACAGCTTATATCTCCAGACCATCAGACTGTTAAACAGCTTCTATCTCCACCAGACTGTTAAACAGCTTCTATCTCCATCAGACTGTTAAACAGCTTCTATCTCCATCAGACTGTTAAACAGCTTCTATCTCCATCAGACTGTTAAACAGCTTCTATCTCCATCAGACTGTTAAACAGCTTCTATCTCCAGACCATCAGACTGTTAAACAGCTTCTATCTCCATCAGACTGTTAAACAGCTTCTATCTCCACCAGACTGTTAAACAGCTTCTATCTCCATCAGACTGTTAAACAGCTTCTATCTCCATCAGACTGTTAAACAGCTTCTATCTCCATCAGACTGTTAAACAGCTTCTATCTCCATCAGACTGTTAAACAGCTTCTATCTCCAGACCATCAGACTGTTAAACAGCTTCTATCTCCATCAGACTGTTAAACAGCTTCTATCTCCATCAGACTGTTAAACAGCTTCTATCTCCATCAGACTGTTAAACAACTTCTATCTCCAGACCATCAGACTGTTAAACAGCTTCTATCTCCAGACCATCAGACTGTTAAACAGCTTCTATCTCCAGACCATCAGACTGTTAAACAGCTTCTATCTCCATCTCCATCAGACTGTTAAACAGCTTCTATCTCCAGACCATCAGACTGTTAAACAGCTTCTATCTCCATCAGACTGTTAAACAGCTTCTACCTCCATCAGACTGTTAAACAGCTTCTATCTCCATCAGACTGTTAAACAGCTTCTATCTCCATCAGACTGTTAAACAGCTTCTATCTCCATCAGACTGTTAAACAGCTTCTATCTCCATCAGACTGTTAAACAGCTTCTATCTCCATCAGACTGTTAAACAGCATCTATCTCCATCAGACTGTTAAACAGCTTCTATCTCCATCAGACTGTTAAACAGCTTCTATCTCCATCAGACTGTTAAACAGCTTCTATCTCCAGACCATCAGACTGTTAAACAGCTTCTATCTCCATCAGACTGTTAAACAGCTTCTATCTCCAGACCATCAGACTGTTAAACAGCTTATATCTCCAGACCATCAGACTGTTAAACAGCTTCTATCTCCATCAGACTGTTAAACAGCTTCTATCTCAATCAGACTGTTAAACAGCTTCTATCTCCATCAGACTGTTAAACAGCTTCTATCTCCATCAGACTGTTAAACAGCTTCTATCTCCATCAGACTGTTAAACAGCTTCTATCTCCAGACCATCAGACTGTTAAACAGCTTCTATCTCCATCAGACTGTTAAACAGCTTCTATCTCCATCAGACTGTTAAACAGCTTCTATCTCCATCAGACTGTTAAACAGCTTCTATCTCCATCAGACTGTTAAACAGCTTCTATCTCCATCAGACTGTTAAACAGCTTCTATCTCCATCAGACTGTTAAACAGCTTCTATCTCCAGACCATCAGACTGTTAAACAGCTTCTATCTCCATCAGACTGTTAAACAGCTTCTATCTCCATCAGACTGTTAAACAGCTTCTATCTCCATCAGACTGTTAAACAGCTTCTATCTCCATCAGACTGTTAAACAGCTTCTATCTCCATCAGACTGTTAAACAGCTTCTATCTCCAGAACATCAGACTGTTAAACAGCTTCTATCTCCAGACCATCAGACTGTTAAACAGCTTCTATCTCCATCAGACTGTTAAACAGCTTCCATCTCCATCAGACTGTTAAACAGCTTCTATCTCCAGACCATCAGACTGTTAAACAGCTTCTATCTCCATCAGACTGTTAAACAGCTTCTATCTCCAGACCATCAGACTGTTAAACAGCTTATATCTCCAGACCATCAGACTGTTAAACAGCTTCTATCTCCATCAGACTGTTAAACAGCTTCTATCTCCAGACCATCAGACTGTTAAACAGCTTCTATCTCCATCAGACTGTTAAACAGCTTCTATCTCCAGACCATCAGACTGTTAAACAGCTTCTATCTCCACCAGACTGTTAAACAGCTTCTATCTCCATCAGACTGTTAAACAGCTTCTATCTCCATCAGACTGTTAAACAGCTTCTATCTCCATCAGACTGTTAAACAGCATCTATCTCCATCAGACTGTTAAACAGCTTCTATCTCCATCAGACTGTTAAACAGCTTCTATCTCCATCAGACTGTTAAACAGCTTCTATCTCCAGACCATCAGACTGTTAAACAGCTTCTATCTCCATCAGACTGTTAAACAGCTTCTATCTCCAGACCATCAGACTGTTAAACAGCTTATATCTCCAGACCATCAGACTGTTAAACAGCTTCTATCTCCATCTCCATCAGACTGTTAAACAGCTTCTATCTCCAGACCATCAGACTGTTAAACAGCTTCTATCTCCAGACCATCAGACTGTTAAACAGCTTCTATCTCCATCAGACTGTTAAACAGCTTCTACCTCCATCAGACTGTTAAACAGCTTCTATCTCCATCAGACTGTTAAACAGCTTCTATCTCCATCAGACTGTTAAACAGCTTCTATCTCCTCCATCAGACTGTTAAACAGCTTCTATCTCCATCAGACTGTTAAACAGCTTCTATCTCCATCAGACTGTTAAACAGCTTCTATCTCCATCAGACTGTTAAACAGCTTCTATCTCCATCAGACTGTTAAACAGCTTCTATCTCCATCAGACTGTTAAACAGCTTCTATCTCCATCAGACCATCAGACTGTTAAACAGCTTCTATCTCCATCAGACTGTTAAACAGCTTCTATCTCCATCAGACTGTTAAACAGCTTCTATCTCCATCAGACTGTTAAACAGCTTCTATCTCCATCAGACTGTTAAACAGCTTCTATCTCCATCAGACTGTTAAACAGCATCTATCTCCATCAGACTGTTAAACAGCTTCTATCTCCATCAGACTGTTAAACAGCTTCTATCTCCATCAGACTGTTAAACAGCTTCTATCTCCAGACCATCAGACTGTTAAACAGCTTCTATCTCCATCAGACTGTTAAACAGCTTCTATCTCCAGACCATCAGACTGTTAAACAGCTTATATCTCCAGACCATCAGACTGTTAAACAGCTTCTATCTCCATCAGACTGTTAAACAGCTTCTATCTCCATCAGACTGTTAAACAGCTTCTATCTCCATCAGACTGTTAAACAGCTTCTATCTCCATCAGACTGTTAAACAGCTTCTATCTCCATCAGACTGTTAAACAGCTTCTATCTCCAGACCATCAGACTGTTAAACAGCTTCTATCTCCATCAGACTGTTAAACAGCTTCTATCTCCATCAGACTGTTAAACTGCTTCTATCTCCATCAGACTGTTAAACAGCTTATATCTCCAGACCATCAGACTGTTAAACAGCTTCTATCTCCATCAGACTGTTAAACAGCTTCTATCTCCATCAGACTGTTAAACAGCTTCTACCTCCATCAGACTGTTAAACAGCTTCTATCTCCATCAGACTGTTAAACAGCTTCTATCTCCATCAGACTGTTAAACAGCTTCTATCTCCATCAGACTGTTAAACAGCTTCTATCTCCATCAGACTGTTAAACAGCTTCTATCTCCAGACCATCAGACTGTTAAACAGCTTCTATCTCCATCAGACTGTTAAACAGCTTCTATCTCCATCAGACTGTTAAACAGCTTCTATCTCCATCAGACTGTTAAACAGCTTCTATCTCCATCAGACTGTTAAACAGCTTCTATCTCCATCAGACTGTTAAACAGCTTCTATCTCCATCAGACTGTTAAACAGCTTCTATCTCCATCAGACTGTTAAACAGCTTCTATCTCCAGACCATCAGACTGTTAAACAGCTTCTATCTCCATCAGACTGTTAAACAGCTTCTATCTCCACCAGACTGTTAAACAGCTTCTATCTCCATCAGACTGTTAAACAGCTTCTATCTCCATCAGACTGTTAAACAGCTTCTATCTCCATCAGACTGTTAAACAGCTTCTATCTCCATCAGACTGTTAAACAGCTTCTATCTCCATCAGACTGTTAAACAGCTTCTATCTCCAGACCATCAGACTGTTAAACAGCTTCTATCTCCATCAGACTGTTAAACAGCTTCTATCTCCATCAGACTGTTAAACAGCTTCTATCTCCATCAGACTGTTAAACAGCTTCTATCTCCATCAGACTGTTAAACAGCTTCTATCTCCATCAGACTGTTAAACAGCTTCTATCTCCATCAGACTGTTAAACAGCTTCTATCTCCATCAGACTGTTAAACAGCTTCTATCTCCATCAGACTGTTAAACAGCTTCTATCTCCAGACCATCAGACTGTTAAACAGCTTCTATCTCCAGACCATCAGACTGTTAAACAGCTTCTATCTCCATCAGACTGTTAAACAGCTTCTATCTCCAGACCATCAGACTGTTAAACAGCTTCTATCTCCAGACCATCAGACTGTTAAACAGCTTCTATCTCCATCAGACTGTTAAACAGCTTCTATCTCCATCAGACTGTTAAACAGCTTCTATCTCCAGACCATCAGACTGTTAAACAGCTTCTATCTCCATCAGACTGTTAAACAGCTTCTATCTCCATCAGACTGTTAAACAGCTTCTATCTCCATCAGACTGTTAAACAGCTTCTATCTCCAGACCATCAGACTGTTAAACAGCTTATATCTCCAGACCATCAGACTGTTAAACAGCTTCTATCTCCATCAGACTGTTAAACAGCTTCTATCTCCATCAGACTGTTAAACAGCTTCTATCTCCAGACCATCAGACTGTTAAACAGCTTATATCTCCAGACCATCAGACTGTTAAACAGCTTCTATCTCCATCAGACTGTTAAACAGCTTCTATCTCCATCAGACTGTTAAACAGCTTCTATCTCAATCAGACTGTTAAACAGCATCTATCTCCATCAGACTGTTAAACAGCTTCTATCTCCATCAGACTGTTAAACAGCTTCTATCTCCATCAGACTGTTAAACAGCTTCTATCTCCAGACAATCAGACTGTTAAACAGCTTCTATCTCCATCAGACTGTTAAACAGCTTCTATCTCCACCAGACTGTTAAACAGCTTCTATCTCCATCAGACTGTTAAACAGCTTCTATCTCCATCAGACTGTTAAACAGCTTCTATCTCCATCAGACTGTTAAACAGCTTCTATCTCCATCAGACTGTTAAACAGCTTCTATGTCCATCAGACTGTTAAACAGCTTCTATCTCCATCAGACTGTTAAACAGCTTCTATCTCCATCAGACTGTTAAACAGCTTCTATCTCCATCAGACTGTTAAACAGCTTCTATCTCCATCAGACTGTTAAACAGCTTCTATCTCCAGACCATCAGACTGTTAAACAGCTTCTATCTCCAGACCATCAGACTGTTAAACAGCTTCTATCTCCAGACCATCAGACTGTTAAACAGCTTCTATCTCCAGACCATCAGACTGTTAAACAGCTTCTATCTCCATCTCCATCAGACTGTTAAACAGCTTCTATCTCCAGACCATCAGACTGTTAAACAGCTTCTATCTCCAGACCATCAGACTGTTAAACAGCTTCTATCTCCATCAGACTGTTAAACAGCTTCTACCTCCATCAGACTGTTAAACAGCTTCTATCTCCATCAGACTGTTAAACAGCTTCTATCTCCATCAGACTGTTAAACAGCTTCTATCTCCATCAGACTGTTAAACAGCTTCTATCTCCATCAGACTGTTGAACAGCTTCTATCTCCATCAGACTGTTAAACAGCTTCTATCTCCATCAGACTGTTAAACAGCTTCTATCTCCATCAGACTGTTAAACAGCTTCTATCTCCATCAGACTGTTAAACAGCTTCTATCTCCATCAGACTGTTAAACAGCTTCTATCTCCAGACCATCAGACTGTTAAACAGCTTCTATCTCCATCAGACTGTTAAACAGCTTCTATCTCCATCAGACTGTTAAACAGCTTCTATCTCCAGACCATCAGACTGTTAAACAGCTTCTATCTCCATCAGACTGTTAAACAGCTTCTATCTCCATCAGACTGTTAAACAGCTTCTATCTCCATCAGACTGTTAAACAGCTTCTATCTCCAGACCATCAGACTGTTAAACAGCTTCTATCTCCATCAGACTGTTAAACAGCTTCTATCTCCAGACCATCAGACTGTTAAACAGCTTCTATCTCCAGACCATCAGACTGTTAAACAGCTTCTATCTCCATCAGACTGTTAAACAGCTTCTATCTCCATCAGACTGTTAAACAGCTTCTATCTCCAGACCATCAGACTGTTAAACAGCTTCTATCTCCATCAGACTGTTAAACAGCTTCTATCTCCATCAGACTGTTAAACAGCTTCTATCTCCATCAGACTGTTAAACAGCTTCTATCTCCATCAGACTGTTAAACAGCTTCTATCTCCATCAGACTGTTAAACAGCTTCTATCTCCATCAGACTGTTAAACAGCTTCTATCTCCATCAGACTGTTAAACAGCTTCTATCTCCAGACCATCAGACTGTTAAACAGCTTCTATCTCCATCAGACTGTTAAACAGCTTCTATCTCCATCACACTGTTAAACAGCTTCTATCTCCATCAGACTGTTAAACAGCTTCTATCTCCATCAGACTGTTAAACAGCTTCTATCTCCATCACACTGTTAAACAGCTTCTATCTCCATCAGACTGTTAAACAGCTTCTATCTCCATCAGACTGTTAAACAGCTTCTATCTCCATCAGACTGTTAAACAGCTTCTATCTCCATCAGACTGTTAAACAGCTTCTATCTCCAGACCATCAGACTGTTAAACAGCTTCTATCTCCATCAGACTGTTAAACAGCTTCTATCTCCATCAGACTGTTAAACAGCTTCTATCTCCATCAGACTGTTAAACAGCTTCTATCTCCATCAGACTGTTAAACAGCTTCTATCTCCATCAGACTGTTAAACAGCTTCTATCTCCATCAGACTGTTAAACAGCTTCTATCTCCATCAGACTGTTAAACAGCTTCTATCTCCATCAGACTGTTAAACAGCTTCTATCTCCAGACCATCAGACTGTTAAACAGCTTCTATCTCCAGACCATCAGACTGTTAAACAGCTTCTATCTCCATCAGACTGTTAAACAGCTTCTATCTCCAGACCATCAGACTGTTAAACAGCTTCTATCTCCAGACCATCAGACTGTTAAACAGCTTCTATCTCCATCAGACTGTTAAACAGCTTCTATCTCCATCAGACTGTTAAACAGCTTCTATCTCCAGACCATCAGACTGTTAAACAGCTTCTATCTCCATCAGACTGTTAAACAGCTTCTATCTCCATCAGACTGTTAAACAGCTTCTATCTCCAGACCATCAGACTGTTAAACAGCTTCTATCTCCATCAGACTGTTAAACAGCTTCTATCTCCAGACCATCAGACTGTTAAACAGCTTATATCTCCAGACCATCAGACTGTTAAACAGCTTCTATCTCCATCAGACTGTTAAACAGCTTCTATCTCCATCAGACTGTTAAACAGCTTCTATCTCAATCAGACTGTTAAACAGCATCTATCTCCATCAGACTGTTAAACAGCTTCTATCTCCATCAGACTGTTAAACAGCTTCTATCTCCATCAGACTGTTAAACAGCTTCTATCTCCAGACAATCAGACTGTTAAACAGCTTCTATCTCCATCAGACTGTTAAACAGCTTCTATCTCCACCAGACTGTTAAACAGCTTCTATCTCCATCAGACTGTTAAACAGCTTCTATCTCCATCAGACTGTTAAACAGCTTCTATCTCCATCAGACTGTTAAACAGCTTCTATCTCCATCAGACTGTTAAACAGCTTCTATGTCCATCAGACTGTTAAACAGCTTCTATCTCCATCAGACTGTTAAACAGCTTCTATCTCCATCAGACTGTTAAACAGCTTCTATCTCCATCAGACTGTTAAACAGCTTCTATCTCCATCAGACTGTTAAACAGCTTCTATCTCCAGACCATCAGACTGTTAAACAGCTTCTATCTCCAGACCATCAGACTGTTAAACAGCTTCTATCTCCAGACCATCAGACTGTTAAACAGCTTCTATCTCCAGACCATCAGACTGTTAAACAGCTTCTATCTCCATCTCCATCAGACTGTTAAACAGCTTCTATCTCCAGACCATCAGACTGTTAAACAGCTTCTATCTCCAGACCATCAGACTGTTAAACAGCTTCTATCTCCATCAGACTGTTAAACAGCTTCTATCTCCATCAGACTGTTAAACAGCTTCTATCTCCATCAGACTGTTAAACAGCTTCTATCTCCATCAGACTGTTAAACAGCTTCTATCTCCATCAGACTGTTAAACAGCTTCTATCTCCATCAGACTGTTGAACAGCTTCTATCTCCATCAGACTGTTAAACAGCTTCTATCTCCATCAGACTGTTAAACAGCTTCTATCTCCATCAGACTGTTAAACAGCTTCTATCTCCATCAGACTGTTAAACAGCTTCTATCTCCATCAGACTGTTAAACAGCTTCTATCTCCAGACCATCAGACTGTTAAACAGCTTCTATCTCCATCAGACTGTTAAACAGCTTCTATCTCCATCAGACTGTTAAACAGCTTCTATCTCCAGACCATCAGACTGTTAAACAGCTTCTATCTCCATCAGACTGTTAAACAGCTTCTATCTCCAGACCATCAGACTGTTAAACAGCTTCTATCTCCATCAGACTGTTAAACAGCTTCTATCTCCAGACCATCAGACTGTTAAACAGCTTCTATCTCCATCAGACTGTTAAACAGCTTCTATCTCCAGACCATCAGACTGTTAAACAGCTTCTATCTCCAGACCATCAGACTGTTAAACAGCTTCTATCTCCAGACCATCAGACTGTTAAACAGCTTCTATCTCCATCTCCATCAGACTGTTAAACAGCTTCTATCTCCAGACCATCAGACTGTTAAACAGCTTCTATCTCCATCAGACTGTTAAACAGCTTCTATCTCCAGACCATCAGACTGTTAAACAGCTTCTATCTCCAGACCATCAGACTGTTAAACAGCTTCTATCTCCATCAGACTGTTAAACAACTTCTATCTCCATCAGACTGTTAAACAGCTTCTATCTCCAGACCATCAGACTGTTAAACAGCTTCTATCTCCATCAGACTGTTAAACAGCTTCTATCTCCATCAGACTGTTAAACAGCTTCTATCTCCAGACCATCAGACTGTTAAACAGCTTCTATCTCCATCAGACTGTTAAACAGCTTCTATCTCCAGACCATCAGACTGTTAAACAGCTTCTATCTCCAGACCATCAGACTGTTAAACAGCTTCTATCTCCATCAGACTGTTAAACAGCTTCTATCTCCATCAGACTGTTAAACAGCATCTATCTCCATCAGACTGTTAAACAGCTTCTATCTCCATCAGACTGTTAAACAGCTTCTATCTCCATCAGACTGTTAAACAGCTTCTATCTCCATCAGACTGTTAAACAGCTTCTATCTCCATCAGACTGTTAAACAGCTTCTATCTCCAGACCATCAGACTGTTAAACAGCTTCTATCTCCATCAGACTGTTAAACAGCTTCTATCTCCAGACCATCAGACTGTTAAACAGCTTATATCTCCAGACCATCAGACTGTTAAACAGCTTCTATCTCCATCTCCATCAGACTGTTAAACAGCTTCTATCTCCAGACCATCAGACTGTTAAACAGCTTCTATCTCCAGACCATCAGACTGTTAAACAGCTTCTATCTCCATCAGACTGTTAAACAGCTTCTACCTCCATCAGACTGTTAAACAGCTTCTATCTCCATCAGACTGTTAAACAGCTTCTATCTCCATCAGACTGTTAAACAGCTTCTATCTCCATCAGACTGTTAAACAGCATCTATCTCCATCAGACTGTTAAACAGCTTCTATCTCCATCAGACTGTTAAACAGCTTCTATCTCCATCAGACTGTTAAACAGCTTCTATCTCCAGACCATCAGACTGTTAAACAGCTTCTATCTCCATCAGACTGTTAAACAGCTTCTATCTCCAGACCATCAGACTGTTAAACATCTTCTATCTCCATCTCCATCAGACTGTTAAACAGCTTCTATCTCTAGACCATCAGACTGTTAAACAGCTTCTATCTCCAGACCATCAGACTGTTAAACAGCTTCTATCTCCATCAGACTGTTAAACAGCTTCTACCTCCATCAGACTGTTAAACAGCTTCTATCTCCATCAGACTGTTAAACAGCTTCTATCTCCATCAGACTGTTAAACAGCTTCTATCTCCATCAGACTGTTAAACAGCTTCTATCTCCATCAGACTGTTAAACAGCTTCTATCTCCATCAGACTGTTAAACAGCATCTATCTCCATCAGACTGTTAAACAGCTTCTATCTCCATCAGACTGTTAAACAGCTTCTATCTCCATCAGACTGTTAAACAGCTTCTATCTCCAGACCATCAGACTGTTAAACAGCTTCTATCTCCATCAGACTGTTAAACAGCTTCTATCTCCAGACCATCAGACTGTTAAACAGCTTATATCTCCAGACCATCAGACTGTTAAACAGCTTCTATCTCCATCAGACTGTTAAACAGCTTCTATCTCCATCAGACTGTTAAACAGCTTCTATCTCCATCAGACTGTTAAACAGCTTCTATCTCCATCAGACTGTTAAACAGCTTCTATCTCCATCAGACTGTTAAACAGCTTCTATCTCCATCAGACTGTTAAACAGCTTCTATCTCCATCAGACTGTTAAACAGCTTCTATCTCCATCAGACTGTTAAACAGCTTCTATCTCCATCAGACTGTTAAACAGCTTCTATCTCCATCAGACTGTTAAACAGCTTCTATCTCCATCAGACTGTTAAACAGCTTCTATCTCCAGACCATCAAACTGTTAAACAGCTTCTATCTCCATCAGACTGTTAAACAGCTTCTATCTCCAGACCATCAGACTGTTAAACAGCTTCTATCTCCATCAGACTGTTAAACAGCTTCTATCTCCAGACCATCAGACTGTTAAACAGCTTATATCTCCAGACCATCAGACTGTTAAACAGCTTCTATCTCCATCAGACTGTTAAACAGCTTCTATCTCCATCAGACTGTTAAACAGCTTCTATCTCCATCAGACTGTTAAACAGCTTCTATCTCCATCAGACTGTTAAACAGCTTCTATCTCCATCAGACTGTTAAACAGCTTCTATCTCCAGACCATCAGACTGTTAAACAGCTTCTATCTCCATCAGACTGTTAAACAGCTTCTATCTCCACCAGACTGTTAAACAGCTTCTATCTCCATCAGACTGTTAAACAGCTTCTATCTCCATCAGACTGTTAAACAGCTTCTATCTCCATCAGACTGTTAAACAGCTTCTATCTCCATCAGACTGTTAAACAGCTTCTATCTCCATCAGACTGTTAAACAGCTTCTATCTCCAGACCATCAGACTGTTAAACAGCTTCTATCTCCATCAGACTGTTAAACAGCTTCTATCTCCATCAGACTGTTAAACAGCTTCTATCTCCATCAGACTGTTAAACAGCTTCTATCTCCATCAGACTGTTAAACAGCTTCTATCTCAATCAGACTGTTAAACAGCTTCTATCTCCAGACCATCAAACTGTTAAACAGCTTCTATCTCCAGACCATCAGACTGTTGAACAGCTTCTACCTCCATCAGACTGTTAAACAGCTTCTATCTCCATCAGACTGTTAAACAGCTTCCATCTCCATCAGACTGTTAAACAGCTTCTATCTCCATCAGACTGTTAAACAGCTTCTATCTCCATCAGACTGTTAAACAGCTTCTATCTCCATCAGACTGTTAAACAGCTTCTATCTCCATCAGACTGTTAAACAGCTTCTATCTCCAGACCATCAGACTGTTAAACAGCTTATATCTCCAGACCATCAGACTGTTAAACAGCTTCTATCTCCATCAGACTGTTGAACAGCTTCTATCTCCATCAGACTGTTAAACAGCTTCTATCTCCATCAGACTGTTGAACAGCTTCTATCTCCATCAGACTGTTAAACAGCTTCTATCTCCAGACCATCAGACTGTTAAACAGCTTCTATCTCCATCAGAATGTTAAACAGCTTCTATCTCCAGACCATCAGACTGTTAAACAGCTTCTATCTCCATCAGACTGTTAAACAGCTTCTATCTCCAGACCATCAGACTGTTAAACAGCTTCTATCTCCATCAGACTGTTAAACAGCTTCCAGACCATCAGACTGTTAAACAGCTTCTATCTCCATCAGACTGTTAAACAGCTTCTATCTCCATCAGACTGTTAAACAGCTTCTATCTCCAGACCATCAGACTGTTAAACAGCTTCTATCTCCATCAGACTGTTAAACAGCTTCTATCTCCATCAGACTGTTAAACAGCTTCTATCTCCACCAGACTGTTAAACAGCTTCTATCTCCATCAGACTGTTAAACAGCTTCTATCACCATCAGACTGTTAAACAGCTTCTATCTCCAGACCATCAGACTGTTAAACAGCTTCTATCTCCATCAGACTGTTAAACAGCTTCTATCTCCATCAGACTGGTAAACAGCTTCTATCTCCAGACCATCAGACTGTTAAACAGCTTCTATCTCCAGACCATCAGACTGTTAAACAGCTTCTATCTCCATCAGACTGTTAAACAGCTTCTATCTCCATCAGACTGGTAAACAGCTTCTATCTCCATCAGACTGTTAAACAGCTTCTATCTGACCCATAGTGATGTGATGACCAGGACCCATAGAGATGACCAGGACCCATAGTGATGTGATTACCAGGACCCATAGAGATGTGATGACCAGGACCCACAGTGATGACCAGGACCCATAGAGATGTGATGACCAGGACCCATAGAGATGACCAGGACCCATAGAGATGTGATGACCAGGACCCATAGAGATGTGATGACCAGGACCCATAGTGATGACCAGGACCCATAGTGATGACCAGGACCCATAGTGATGTGATGACCAGGACCCATAGAGATGACCAGAACCCATAGTGATGTGATGACCAGGACCCATAGAGATGTGATGACCAGGACCAATAGTGATGACCAGGACCCACAGTGATGTGATGACCAGGACCCATAGTGATGACCAGGACCCACAGTGATGTGATGACCAGGACCCATAGAGATGACCAGGACCCATAGTGATGACCAGGACCCATAGAGATGTGATGACCAGGACCAATAGTGATGACCAGGACCCACAGTGATGTGATGACCAGGACCCATAGTGATGACCAGGACCCACAGTGATGTGATGACCAGGACCCATAGAGATGACCAGGACCCATAGTGATGACCAGGACCCATAGAGATGTGATGACCAGGACCCATAGTGATGACCAGGACCCATAGTGATGTGATGACCAGGACCCATAGTGATGACCAGGACCCATAGTGATGTGATGACCAGGACCCATAGTGATGACCAGGACCCACAGTGATGTGATGACCAGGACCCATAGTGATGACCAGGACCCACAGTGATGTGATGACCAGGACCCATAGTGATGACCAGGACCCATAGAGATGTGATGACCAGGACCCATAGAGATGACCAGGACCCATAGTGATGATCAGGACCCATAGTGATGTGATGACCAGGACCCATAGAGATGTGATGACCAGGACCCATAGTGATGACCCATAGTGATGACCAGGACCCATAGTGATGACCAGGACCCATAGTGATGTGATGACCAGGACCCATAGTGATGACCTGGACACATAGTGATGACCAGGACCCATAGTGATGATCAGGACCCATAGTGATGACCAGGACCCATAGTGATGATCAGGACCCATAGTGATGATCAGGACCCATAGTGATGTGATGACCAGGACCCATAGTGATGACCAGGACCCATAGTGATGTGATGACCAGGACCCATAGTGATGACCAGGACCCATAGTGATGACCAGGACCCATAGTGATGTGATGACCAGGACCCACAGTGATGTGATGACCAGGACCCATAGTGATGTGATGACCAGGACCCATAGTGATGACCAGGACCCATAGTGATGTGATGACCAGGACCCATAGAAATGACCAGGACCCATAGTGATGTGATGACCAGGACCCATAGTGATGACCAGGACCCATAGTGATGACCAGGACCCATAGTGATGACCAGGACCCATAGTGATGTGATGACCAGGACCCATAGTGATGTGATGACCAGGACCCACAGTGATGTGATGACCAGGACCCATAGTGATGTGATGACCAGGACCCATAGTGATGACCAGGCCCCATAGTGATGTGATGACCAGGACCCATAGTGATGTGATGACCAGGACCCATAGTGATGTGATGACCAGGACCCATAGTGATGTGATGACCAGGACCCATAGTGATGTGACCCATAGTGATGTGATGACCACGACCCATAGTGATGTGATGACCAGGACCCATAGTGATGTGATGACCAGGATCCATAGTGATGACCAGGACCCATAGTGATGTGATGACCAGGACCCATAGTGATGTGATGACCAGGACCCATAGAGATGATCAGGACCCATAGTGATGTGATGACCAGGACCCATAGTGATGACCAGGACCCATAGTGATGTGATGACCAGGACCCATAGTGATGATCAGGACCCATAGTGATGACCAGGACCCATAGTGATGACCAGGACCCATAGTGATGACCAGGACCCATAGTGATGTGATGACCAGGACCCATAGTGATGACCTGGACACATAGTGATGACCAGGACCCATAGTGATGATCAGGACCCATAGTGATGACCAGGACCCATAGTGATGATCAGGACCCGTAGTGATGATCAGGACCCATAGTGATGTGATGACCAGGACCCATAGTGATGACCAGAACCCATAGTGATGTGATGACCAGGACCCATAGTGATGACCAGGACCCATAGTGATGACCAGGACCCATAGTGATGTGATGACCAGGACCCACAGTGATGTGATGACCAGGACCCATAGTGATGTGATGACCAGGACCCATAGTGATGACCAGGACCCATAGTGATGTGATGACCAGGACCCATAGAAATGACCAGGACCCATAGTGATGTGATGACCAGGAACCATAGTGATGACCAGGACCCATAGTGATGACCAGGACCCATAGTGATGACCAGGACCCATAGTGATGTGATGACCAGGACCCATAGTGATGTGATGACCAGGACCCACAGTGATGTGATGACCAGGACCCATAGTGATGTGATGACCAGGACCCATAGTGATGACCAGGCCCCATAGTGATGTGATGACCACGACCCATAGTGATGTGATGACCAGGACCCATAGTGATGTGATGACCAGGACCCATAGTGATGTGATGACCAGGACCCATAGTGATGTGATGACCAGGACCCATAGTGATGTGATGACCAGGACCCATAGTGATGTGATGACCACGACCCATAGTGATGTGATGACCAGGACCCATAGTGATGTGATGACCAGGATCCATAGTGATGACCAGGACCCATAGTGATGTGATGACCAGGACCCATAGTGATGTGATGACCAGGACCCATAGAGATGATCAGGACCCATAGTGATGTGATGACCAGGACCCATAGTGATGACCAGGACCCATAGTGATGTGATGACCAGGACCCATAGTGATGTGATGACCAGGACCCATAGTGATGTGATGACCAGGACCCATGGTGATGTGATGACCAGGACCCATAGTGATGTGATGACCAGGACCAATAGTGATGTGATGATCAGGACCCATAGTGATGTGATGACCAGGACCCATAGAGATGTGATGACCAGGACCCATAGTGATGACCAGGACCCATAGTGATGACCAGGACCCATAGTGATGTGATGACCAGGACCCACAGTGATGACCAGGACCCATAGTATGTGATGACCAGGACCCATAGTGATGACCAGGACCCATAGTGATGTGATGACCAGGACCCATAGTGATGACCAGGACCCATAGAGATGTGATGACCAGGACCCATAGTGATGTGATGACCAGGACCCACAGTGATGTGATGACCAGGACCCATAGTGATGACCAGGACCCATAGTGATGTGATGACCAGGACCCATAGAGATGATCAGGACCCATAGAGATGACCAGGACCCATAGAGATGATCAGGACCCACAGTGCGCTGCTAAGTAGGAACCTTTTGGGCCACAGATATGTCATGCTGAAGTCCACGTGGTGTTTTGATAGAGTTAGCTGCTGTAGCTGACTGCAGTTTTCAGCTTGTCTTAATTATCTGCTGCCTCTATACGGTTTTCTGTCACACAGTGTAATTATAAAGAGGAGGGGGTGAGGGTAGGGGGGGTTGTGTGTGTGTGTGTGTGTGTGTGTGTGTGTGTGTGTGTGTGTGTGTGTGTGTGTGTGTGTGTGTGTGTGTGTGTGTGTGTGTGTGTGTGTGTGTGTGTGTGTGTGTGTATTTGTCATAGTGTAATCTGTCCCCGGGTATAATAAACCAGACCCATTTAACTTACTGTATAAACTCTGTTTCACCTTCATTCTCTCTCTCTCTCTCTTTCTCTCTCTCTCTCTCTCTCCCTCTCTCTCTCTCTCCTCTCTCTCTCTCTCTCATGTTCTCTCTCTCTCTCTCTCTCTCTCTCTCTCTCTCTCTCTCACTGTCTCCCTGTCTCTCTCTCTCTGTCTCTCTCTCTCTCTCTGTCTCCCTGTCTCTCGCTCTGTCTCTCTCTCTGTCTCCCTCTCTCTTCCTTCACTCTCTCTCCTCCCTCACTCTCTCTCTTCCCTCATTCTCCCTCTCTTCCCTCTCTCTCTCTCTTCCCTCACTCGCTCTCTCTTCCCTCCCTCTCTCCCTCTCTGTCTCTCTCTTCCCTCACTCGCTCTCTTTTCCCTCACTCTCTCTCACTTCCCTCACTCGCTCTCTCTTCCCTCACTCTCTCTCTTCCTTCACTCTCTCTCTTCCCTCACTCTCTCTCACTTCCCTCACTCGCTCTCTCTTCCCTCACTCTCTCTCTTCCTTCACTCTCTCTCTTCCCTCACTCGCTCTCTCTTCCCTCACGCTCTCTCTTCGCTCACTCTCTCTCTTCCCTCACTCGCTCTCTCTTCCTCCACTCTCTCTCTTCCCTCACTCTCTCTCTTCCCTCCCTCGCTCTCTCTTCCCTTACTTTCTCTCTCTTCTCTCACTTTCTCTCTCTTCCCTCACTCTCTCACTTCTGAAACAGTGTTTTTCCCTCTGCTGCAGAAAGTTAGTGATGGATGGACAAAGAGGAGGATGAAGGTAGAGAGGAGATATGGAAAAGAATGAAAGGCACTTCTGTATATCATCTCCTTCACTTGCTTTGGAAATGTTAACATGTGTTTCCCATGCCAATAAAGCCCCTTGAATTGAAAAATGAAAGGAAGAGAAAGAGGGAGGCAGAGAGATGAGTTGAGTGGAGGGGAGGGGAGGAGGTAGAGAAAAGGAGAGGAATACAGGGAGAGAGGAGAGAGAGGGAGATGGAGAGGAGGGAGAGAGAGGGAGAGGGAAAGAGAGGAGAGAGAAGATGGAGAGAGGGAGAGAGAGGGAGATAAAGAGAGGAGAGAGAAGATGGAGAGAGGGAGAAGGAAAGAGAGGAGAGAGAAGAAGACGGAGAGAGTGAGGAATATGGAGAGGGAGAGATTGAGAGGAGAGAGAAGATGGAGACAGGGAGAGGGAAAGAGAGGAATATGGAGAGGGATAGAATGAGAGGAGAGAGAAGATGGAAAGAGGGAGAGGGAAAGAGGAATATGGAGAGGGAGAGATTGAGAGAGAGGGAGCAAAAGATACATGAGGAAGGACACTGGAAGGGCAGTGCAGAGTAACGAGACAAGAGCAGGAAGAGAGAATGCACTCAGAGGAATACAAAAGGTACACACACACACACACACACACACACACACACACACACACACACACACACACACACACACACACACACACACACACACACACACACACACACACACACACACACACATACACACACACCAATACACACACACACTTCCGCCCACACACACACACACCAATACACACACACACACACACACACACACACCAATACACACACACACACACACACACACACACACACACACACACACACACACACACACACACACACACACACACACACACACACACACACACACACACACACACACACACACACACACACACACACACACACACACACACACACACACACACACACACACACACACACACACACACACGTACTGAGTATAAAGTGTCTCCAAGACATCGATAGGCGATCTTTCATACCTGCAACAAGATCACGTAGTTTCACTTCAAAATTAGACGTATATTCTGGGGGAACGTCTATTTCTGATACGCTATTTCACCATGAATATAGGGGTATTTCTGCATGAATACAGGGTTATTTCTGCATGGTTACAGGGTTATTTCTGCATGAATACAGGGTTATTTCTGCATGAATACAGGGTTAATTCTGCATGGATACAGGGTTAATTCTGCATGAATACAGGGTTATTTCTGCATGAATACAGGGTTATTTCTGCATGAATACAGGGTTATTTCTGCATGAATACAGGGTTATTTCCGCATGAATACAGGGTTATTTCTGCATGAATACAGGGTTATTTCTGCATGGTTACAGGGTTAATTTTGCATGGTTACAGGGTTGATTCTGCATGGTTACAGGGTTAATTCTGGTTGGTTACAGGGTTAATTCTGCATGGTTACAGGGTTAATTCTGCATGGTTACAGGGTTAATTCTAGATGGTTGGATAATTCTGCATTGTTACAGGGTTAATTCAGCATGGTTAATTTCTGGTTACAGGGTTAATTCTGCATGGTTACAGGGTTAATTCTGCATGGTTACAGGGTTAATTCTGCATGGTTACAGGGTTAATTCTGCATGGTTACAGGTTAAGGGTTAATTCTGGATGGTTACATTCTGCATGGTTACAGGGTTAATTCTGCATGGTTACAGGGTTAATTCTGCATGGTTACAGGGTTAATTCTGCATGGTTACAGGGTTAATTCTGCATGGTTACAGGGTTAATTCTGCATGGTTACAGGGTTAATTCTGCATGGTTACAGGGTTAATTCTACAGGGTTGATTCTGCATGGTTACAGGGTTAATTCTGCATGGTTACAGGGTTAATTCTGCATGGTTACAGGGTTAATTCTGGTTGGTTACAGGGTCAATTCTGCATGGTTACAGGGTTAATTCTGCATGGTTACAGGGTTGATTCTGGATGGTTACAGGGTTAATTCTGCATGGTTACAGGGTTAATTCTGGATGGTTACAGGGTTAATTCTGCATGGTTACAGGGTTAATTCTGCATGGTTACAGGGTTAATTCTGGTTGGTTACAGGGTTAATTCTGCATGGTTACAGGGTTAATTCTGCATGGTTACAGGGTTAATTCTGCGTGGTTACAGGGTTAATTCTGCATGGTTACAGTGTTAATTTACATGGGGTTAATTCTGCATGGTTACAGGGTTAATTCTGCATGGTTACAGGGTTAATGGTTACAGGGTTAATTCTGCATGGTTACAGGGTTAATTCTGCGTGGTTACAGGGTTAAAATAAAAGCAACTCAAAGTTTAACAGTTTTGGTTTCATTCAGAGTGGTTAAGGTTGTTGCTATGTTTTGGGGAAGGCTTCAAAAATAATCATTAACCTCTAGTGACTCCCCATCCCGCATGCGGGAGCGTAATCATCGCCTGACACTAATTAGCGTAACGCAACGGACATAAATATCCCTAGAAAATATTCCTATTCATGAAAATCAAAAATTGAAATATATTGAGACACAGCTTAGCCTTTTGGTAATCACCCTGTCATCTCAGATTTTCAAAATATGTTTTACAGCCAAAGCTAGACAAGCATTTGTGTAAGTTTATCGATAGCCTAGCATAGCATTTTGTCCCGCTAGCAGCAGGTAACTTGGTCACGGAAATCAGAAAAGCAATGCAATTAACCTGTTTACCTTTGATGAGCTTCGGATGTTTTCCTCACGAGACTCCCAGTTAGATAGCAAATGTTCCTTTTTCCAAAAATATTATTTTTGTAGGCGAAATAGCTCCGTTTGTTCTTCACGTTTGGCTGGGAAATCGCCCGTCGGGAAATCGCCAGTCAGGAAATCGCCAGTCAGGAAAACGGCGAAAAATATTCCAAATTAGCTCCATAATATCGACAGAAACATGGCAAACATTGTTTATAATCAATCCTCAAGGTGTTTTTCAAAAATCTATTCGATAATATATCCATCGGGACAATTCGTTTTTCAGTAGGACCGATTGGAATAATGGCTACCTCTGAATTTTACGCTAGAATCTTTCTGGGAGCAACAGGTGACCACATGCGCAATGTAGCCGCTTACGGGTATTCTTCAACATAAATGCGTAAAACTACGTCACAATGGCTGTAGACACCTTGGGGAATACGGAGAAAGAGTAATCTGGTGAATAGCCCATTCACTGCTCAATAGGGACTCATTGGAATGCAGCGCTTTCAAAACAGGAGGCACTTCCGGATTGGATTATTCTCAGGCTTTCACCTGCAACATCAGTTCTCTTATACTCACAGACAAAATTTTTACAGTTTTGGAAACTTTAGAGTGTTTTCTATCCTAAGCTGTCAATTATATGCATATTCTAGCAGCTTGTCCTGGCAAAATATCTTGTTTACTACGGGAACGTAATAAATGAAAATACTGCCCCCTAGTCACAACAGGTTTTAAATGACACACTGTTTCAAGTATTCTCTCGGCCTGCTAGAGACTGCTGTGGTGCAGGGTTTAGAGTTGAAGCTTTGCGTCCCAGCATCATAAGTTGGCACCAGTGCTGGGCAATTGTCACGTTTGCTCCAGCTCCTCCAGTCCTGCGTACAACTTCGCCAGAGTACTATCCACCGGTCCTGGGATTCATCATTACGTACACCTGGCACTCATCATTACACACACCTGTTAATCATTATGATTCACACCTGGACTCTATTTCCTCCCCACTGTCACTCTCCCAGGTTCACTCACCAGTTGGTACTGTTCTCGCACATCAGTTGGGAGACCACTGAGAGGTCTAAGGTTGCCACGGTTATTTCTCTGCTGACTGGGCGGCATTGGAATGGGCTACGGGAGAGAGGAGAGGAGGAGCTCGAGTCTTATGAGGGGTTCATGGCTCTGTTTAACCTCACAGACAGACAGACAGACAGACAGACAGACAGACAGACAGACAGACAAATTCAAAAACAGAAATACTCATCATAAAAATTCATAAAACATACAGGTGTTAAACATCGGTTTAAAGATGAACTTCTTGTTAATCCAGCCATGGTGTCAGATTTCAAAAAGGCTTTACGGCGAAAGCATACCATGGGATTATCTGAGAACAGCGCCCAGCAGACAAATCATTACAAACAGTAAACAGCCAAGTAGAGGAGTTACACAAGTCATAAATAGAGATTAATTAATCACTTACCTTTGATGATCTTCATATGGTTGCACTCACAAGACTCCCATTTACTCAATGAATGTTTGTTTTGTTCGATAAAGTCCATGTTTATATCCAAAAACCTTTTTGTTCGTACGTTGTGTTCAGTAATCCACAGGCTCAAACGCAGGCAGACAAAAAAATCCAAATGTTCTTAGAAACATGTCAAACGGTGTTTATAATCAATCTTCAGGTTGTTTTAAGTCATAATAATCAATATTTTTTCAACTGGACAATAACGTTGTCAATATAAAAGGTAAACAAGAAAGGCTGTCGGTCTTGAGCATGAAAAAGCTCTGGACCACTGCAGTGTCCACTCATTCAGAGAGGTCTTACTCCCTCATTTTTCAGAATACAAGCCTGAAACTATTTCTAAATACTGTTGACCTCTAGTGGAAGCCATGGGAAGTGCAATTTGAGTTCTAAGTCAATGGATACTGTACTGGCATTCAATAGAAAACTACAAAATTAAAATAATCCCACTTCCTGGATGGATTTTTCTCAGGTTTTCACCTGCCATATAAGTACTGTTATACTCACAGACATTATTATAACCGTTTTGGAAACTTTAGAGTGTTTTCTATCCAAATTCTATCCATATAGCTTCTGGGCCTGAGCAGCTCGCAGTTTACTTTGTGCACGCTTTTCATTCGGAGGTGAAAATAGTGCCCCCTACCCTAATGAAGTTAAATGTATTTTCGATCATCCCGCTGAGGGCAGAGAGAAAGGTGAGCGTCTGCTTCAGCAAGGGAATTATACGGCTGCTTAGTAAGCACTTACCTTCCGGACAGAAGCAGCTTCCAGTGGATGGAATGAGCCGGCACTCAATGGGATGACAACCTCAACATGGACGCACTCAATGGGATGACAACCTCAACATGGACGCACTCAATGGGATGACAACCTCAACATGGACACACTCAATGGGATGACAACCTCAACATGGACGCACTCAATGGGATGACAACCTCAACATGGACGCACTCAATGGGATGACAACCACACCCTGGACGCACTCAATGGGATGACAACCTCAACCTGGATGCATTCAATGGGATGACAACCTCACCCTGGACGCACTCAATGGGATGACATCCTCACCCTGGACGCACTCAATGGGATGACAACCTCAACCTGGATGCATTCAATGGGATGACAACCTCACCCTGGACGCACTCAATGGGATGACAACCTCAACCTGGACGCACTCAATGGGATGACAACCTCACCCTGGACGCACTCAATGGGATGACAACCTCACCCTGGACCCAATCCCATCCACCTGGATAACCTCCGGGAGCGTCAGTATGGATCAGAACCCTTTTCCTCCAATCTCATTATTACTACCTACTTCTCCTCTCCTCTCCTCTCCTCTCCTCTCCTCTCCTCTCCTCTCCTCTCCTCTCCTCTCCTCTCCTCTCCTCTCCATTTCTGGTTCAAAGTCTCAACTCTCGGCCTCTAGGAACCATCACACACATCCCCAACCACTCACCCTAATAGTGGTGCTCTATAAACAGGAAAACATCCCCTTCTTCATCACCAGTGCACCAGTTCACAAGATCATCCTCGGCCTACCTTGGATTCAGCACCATAACCCTACCATATCATGGTCGAGGATGAGATTCACCGACTGGTCACCTGAATGCCGGAAGACCTGGTTCTCTGTCAACCTGTGGCTCCACGTTGTGTGAGAGTCCCGTGGTTGCCCTCCAGCCCAAAATCACAGAATAACGTCAGGAACTAAGGGAGCTTTTTTCCAAGACCTTGCATTACCTCCCTCTCCCTCCTCATCGCCCTTGGGACTGGGCCATTGACCTGTTTTCCGGTGAAACACCTCCGAACACACGCGTACACCCTCTGTCGGTGGTCAGCCAATGAGGCGCTCCCAACAGGGTTTCGTCCGCAGGTCCACGTCCCCTGGGTCGACTGGTTTCTTCTTCATGGCCAAGAAGGAAGGAGGATTACACCCATGTATCGATTACCGTGGACTCAATGACATCACCATGATGTATCATTACCCTCTTTCCCTGGTGCCGTCAGCCATCGAGCAATTCCGCGGGGCCTGGTTTTTCACCAAACGGAACCTGTGGATCGCCTAAAATGTCATTCGCATTTGGGAAAGGGATGAGTAAAAGACGGCGTTCAGCATGATGTCTAATCACTACGAAGAACTTGGTTGTGCCCTTTGGCTAAGCCAATGCTCTGTCATTGTTCCAGGCATTCGTCAACGACGTGTTCACGGACATGCTCGGACGTCAGGTGATTGTTTACATTGATGACTCCCTGCTCTTCTCGATCAACCCGGAAGATCACATCAATCACATTCGAGCAGTCCTGGAACGCCTCTTGGCTGATCAGCTGTTCGTCAAGGAGGAGAAGTGCCAAATCCACCACAGGGCTCCTTCCTGGATACCAAATCCACCACAGGGCTCCTTCTTGGGATACCAAATCCACCACAGGGCTCCTTCTTGGGATACCAAATCCGCCCTCAGGGAGTAAGGATGGAGGACAAGAAGATAGATGTGGTAAGGTCATGGCCCAGTCCCAACCGCCATCAAGGGTTTTTCACGGTTTTTGGGGATTGCCAACTTTTACCACCACATCATCAGCAACTTCAGCGCCGTCGCCATCCTTCTAACCTCCCTCCTCAAGGGTGGGCCTCGTAGGTTGGGTTGGCCTCCAGCAGCTGACGAGGCCTTTCGTCTCCTCAAGGGTGGGCCTCGTAGGTTGGGTTGGCCTCCAGCAGCTGACGAGGCCTTTTGCCTCCTCAAGGGTGGGCCTCGTAGGTTGGGTTGGCCTCCAGCAGCTGACGAGGCCTTTGTCTCCTCAAGGGTGGGCCTCGTAGGTTGGGTTGGCCTCCAGCAGCTGACGAGGCCTTTTGTCTCCTCAAGGGTGGGCCTCGTAGGTTGGGTTGGCCTCCAGCAGCTGACGAGGCCTTTTGTCTCCTCAAGGGTGGGCCTCGTAGGTTGGGTTGGCCTCCAGCAGCAGACGAGGCCTTTTGTCTCCTCAAGGGTGGGCCTCGTAGGTTGACCTTTCGTCTCCTCAAGGGGTGTTTCACATCCACCCCCTTGCTGATACACCCAGATCCCATGTTACCTTTTGTGGTTGAGGTAAGCACATCAGAGGTGGGTGTGGGGGCAGTTTATTGTGTGGGGACCCACTAACGTTGTATCCTTGTGCTTTCTTATCCAAGAAACTGTCCCCTGCAGAAAGGAATCACGACGTCGGCGACCTTGAGCTCTTGGCGGTGAAGTTTGCACTAGAGGAGTGGAGACATTGGCTGGAGGGCACCAAGGAACCATTCGTCGTCCTCACCGACCATCGGAAACCTTGAGATATGGACAATGAGGATACTGAATCCAGGTGGGCCATCCTCTTTACCAGATTCGACTTCACGTTGACCCATCACCCTGTTTCTAAGAACATCAAGGCCGATTTCCCAGTCCCATATCTACGATTGGGTAGAGGGTCAAGTCCAGAGGGCACCCATAATCCCTTCCTCCCTCACTTTCTCTCTCTTCCCTCACTCTCTCTCTCTTACCTTACTCTCTCTCTCTTGCCTCACACTCTCTCTTCCCTCACTCTCTCTCTTCCCTCTCTCTCTATTCCCTCACTCACTCTCTCTTCCCTCTCTCTCTCTTCCCTCAAACTCTCTACCTTCCCTCACTCGCTATATCTTCACCTCACTCTCTCTCTCTTCCCTCTCTTTCTCTCTTTTCCCTCACTCTCTCTCTCCCTTCCCTCGCTCTCTCTCTTCCCTCACTCACTCTCTCTTCCTCGCTCTCTACCTCTTCCCTCGCTCTCTCTCTTCCCTCACTCACTCTCTCTTCCCTCGCTCTCTACCTCTTCCCTCTCTCTCTATTCCCTCCCTCACTCACTCACTCTCTCTTCCCTCTCTCTATCTCTTCCCTCTCTCTCTCTCTTCCCTCACTCTCTCTCTCTCTCTCTGTAGGTCCAGTGTTTTGGGATGTAGATGTGGACATTTGCCAGGCTCTAGAGAGGGAGTCCGCATCCTGGAATTGCATCTACATTCCCGCAGGGTTAAGGGATCGGCTGCTGACCTGGGCAGACACAGCTGTCGCTGGACATCGAGGTATTTCTAACACCTAACTGGTGGCCCACCTTGGTGCAGGATGTTACGCGGTATGTCATCTCCTATTCCGCTCAAAACCAAGTTTCCCCGGAATGCTCCAGCAGGGAGGCTCCTGCCGCTTCCCGTGCCTCAGCGACATTGGTCCCATCTATCCATTGACTTTGTTACTGATCTTCACCCTTCTGATGTTAGTGATTATATTTTCCAAGTCATGTTGTTTAATCTCCCCACTGCTCTCATGGTCACTTCCAGCCGTTCTTCTGGCATTATGGCCTTCCTGACAACAATGTCTCAGACCGTGGCCCCCAATTCACATCCCGAGTATGGAGGGCCTTCTTGGAGATGCTCGGTGTCACGGTGAGCCTCACATCTGGGTATCAGCCTCAGTCTAACGGGCAGGTGGAGAGGATAGATCAGGAGCTGGGAAGGTTACTGAGGAGTCACTGTCAAGACCGACAGGGCAAGTGGGCACTTCCTTGTAGAGAGTTCTGGGCGTACTCTGCCCTTCACTTCTCCACTGGGTTGACCCCTTTCCAGTGTTTTTTGGGTTTCCAGCCGGCCTTGGCCCCATGGACCCCGGGCCAGACCTCGGCTACTGCGGTAGATGAGTGGTTCTTGCACGCGTA
>NC_088231.1:24301054-24323554 GCF_036934945.1 Oncorhynchus masou masou
CCCTCCCTCCCTCCCTCCCTCCCTCCCTCCCTCCCTCCCTCCCTCCCTCCCTCCCTCCCTCCCTCCCTCCCTCCCTCCCTCCCTCCCTCCCTCCCTTCCTGCCTGCTTCCCTCCCTCCCTCCCTCCCTCCCTCCCTGCCTCCCTCCCTGCCTCACTCCCTCACTGCCTCTCTCCCTCCCTCCCTCCCTCCCTGCCTCTCTCCCTACCATCCTCTCTCCCTCCCCCTCCCTGCCTCCCTCCCTCCCTCCCTGTCTCTCTCTCTGTGTCTCTCTGTGTGTCTCTCTGTGTCTCTGTCTGTCTCTCTCTCTGTGTGTCTCTCTCTGTGTCTCTCTCTGTCTCTCTCTCTGTGTGTCTCTCTCTGTCTCTCTCTGTGTCTCTCTATGTCTGTCTGTGTGTCTCTCTCTGTGTCTCTCTCTGTGTCTCTCTCTGTCTCTCTGTCTCTCTCTCTCTCTGTGTGTTTGTGTCTCTCGCTGTGTCTCTGTGTGTCTCTTGCTGTGTATCTCTGTGCCTCTCTCCGTGTGTCTCTCTGTGTGTCTCTCTGTGTCTCTCTCTGTGTCTCTCTGTGTTTCTCTGTGTTTCTGTGTCTCTCTATGTCTGTCTGTGTGTCTCTTTCTGTGTCTCTCTGTGTGTCTCTGTGTGTCTCTCTGTGTCTCTGTGTCTCTCTCACTGTCTCTCTCTGTGTCTCTGTGTCTCTCTCTCTGTGTCTCTCTCTCTGTGTTTCTATCTCTGTCTTTGCAATGTGTGTGTGTGTATGATTGTCATAATGTATTGTTTAGATGGACCATTGGTCTGTGTTTGCATATCTCTTCTGTGAGTTGTGATTACGAGAGGAGAGAGCAGACACGTCTCTTTAAACTACGTCCCAAACCCCACCCTGCTCCCTACGTAGTGCCAAACTTTAGACCAGAGCCCTGTGGGAATAGGGTGCCATTTGGGACTAAAACTGAGAGCTACTGAATCATCTGTTTAATTAATATTTTAAATCCTTGTAATATTCTGTTATTACCCTCAATGTAATGGAGTTTTCACATACGCGTTCTGCATAACGATACAAACTAGTCTGAACTGCAAACTTCAAATGGAATGTATCATCTAATATAGGATATGACCCATCCATCCATCATCCATTCATCCATCCATCCATTCATCATCCATTCATCCATCCATTCATCCATCCATTCATCATCCATTCATCCATCCATCCATTCATCCATTCATCCATTCATCCATTCATCCATCCATCCATTCATCATCCATTCATCCATCATCCATTCATCATCCATCTATTCATCATCCATTCATCCATTCATCCATCGCTTCCTATCTGCCTCACTCCCCGTCTCCCTACATCCATCCGTCCACTCCTTCTCCATCGTCCATCCGTCCATCCATCCATTCATCATTTCATCCATCCATTTATCCATCGATCCATTGTTTCATCCATCCATTCATCCATCCATCTACTCATCCATCCATTCATCCATCCATATACTCATCTATCCATCCATCCATTCATCCATCTACTCATCCATCCTCTCATCCATCCATTCATCCATCCATCCATCCATCCATCCATCCATCCATCTACTCATCCATCCATCCACTCATCCATCCATCCATCCACTCATCCATCCATCCATCTACTCATCCATCCATCCTTTCATCCATCCATCTACTCGTCCATCCACCCATCTACTCATCCAACATTTCATCCATCCATCCATCCTTTCATTCATCCATCCATCCTTTCATTCATTCATCCATCCATCTACTCATCCATCCATCCATCCATTCATCCAACATTTCATCCATCCATCCATTCATCCATCCATCCATCCTTTCATACATTCATCCATCCATCCATCTTTTCATTCATCCCCACAACAAATAATTCCCTCCTTCTACTGTGGGTAAATGTAGTATTTTCTAGTATTACTGAAGACTTTCTACCAGGCAGACTGAGTGTGACAATAACTCACAAACACTTTCTACCAGGCAGACTGAGAGGCATGCCCTCCTGCCGTCCCTCCTGCCCTTCCTCTCCATCCCTCCTGCCGTCCCACCTGCCGTCCCTCCTGTCCTCCCTATACATCCCTCCTGCCCTCCCTCTACATCCTCCCTGCCCTCCCTCCTGCCCTTCCTCTCCATCCCTCCTGCCGTCCCTCCTGCCGGCCCTCCTGCCCTTCCTCTACATCCCTCCTGACCTCCCTCTCCAGCCCTCCTGCCCTCCCTCCTGCCCTTCTTCTCCATCCCCCCTGCCCTCCCTCCTGCCCTTCCTCTCCATCCCTCCTGCCGTCCCTCCTGTCCCTCCTGCCCTTCCTCTACATCCCTCCTGACCTCCCTCTCCAGCCCTCCTGCCCTCCCTCCTGCCCTTCTTCTCCATCCCCCTGCCCTCCCTCCTGCCCTCCCTCTCCATCCCTCCTGTCCTCCCTCTCCATCCCTCCTGTCCTCCCTCTCCATCCCTCTCCTCCCTCCTGCCCTCCCTCCTGCCCTTCTTCTCCATTCCTCCTGCTCTCCCTCCTGCCCTTCCTCTCCATCCCTCCTGCCCTTCCTCTCCATCCCTCCTGTCCTCCCTCTCCATCCCTCCTGCCCTCCCTCTACAGCCCTCCTGCCCTCACACTCCACCCCTCCTGCCCTCACTCTCCATCCCTCCTGCCTTCCCTCTCCATCCCTCCAGCCCTCCCTCTCCATCCCTCCTGCCTTCCCTCTCCATCCCTCCTGCCCTCCCTCTCCATCCCTCCTGCCCTCACTCTCCATCGCTCCTGCCCTCCCTCTCCATCCCTCCTGCACGCCCTCCTTCCTGCCCTTCTTCTCCATCCCTCCGCCCTCCCTCCTGCCCCTCCTCTCCATCCCTCCTGCCCCCTCCTGCCCTTTAAAAATAAGATGCAATAATACATCCTTCTGACTCGACCACCCCTCCTGTCCTCCCTCTACATCCCTCCTGCCCTCCCTCTACATCCCTCCTGTCCTCCCTCTACATCCCTCCTGCCCTCCCTCTACATCCCTCCTGTCCTCCCTCTACATCCCTCCTGCCCCCTCCTGCCCTTTAAAAATAAGATGCAATAATACATCCTTCTGACTCGACCACCCCTCCTGTCCTCCCTCTACATCCCTCCTGTCCTCCCTCTACATCCCTCCTGTCCTCCCTCTACATCCCTCCTGTCCTCCCTCTACATCCCTCCTGCCCTCCCTCTACATCCCTCCTGTCCTCCCTCTACATCCCTCCTGCCCTCCCTCTACATCCTCCCTGCCCTCCCTCCTGCCCTTCCTCTCCATCCCTCCTGCCGTCCCTCCTGCCATTCCTCTACATCCCTCCTGACCTCCCTCTCCATCCCTCCTGCCCTTCCTCTCCATCCCTCCTGCCGTCCCTCCTGCCCTCCCTCTCCATCCCTCCGCCCTCCCTCCTGCCCCTCCTCTCCATCCCTCCTGCCCTCCCTCTCCATCCCTCCTGCCCTCCCTCCTGCCCCTCCTCTCCATCCCTCCTGCCCTTCTTCTCCATCCCTCCTGTCCTCCCTCCTGCCCCTCCTCTCCATCCCTCCTGCCCTCCCCTCTCCATCCCTCCTGCCCTCCCTCTCCATCCCTCCTGCCCTCCCTCTCCATCCCTCCTGTCCTCCCTCTCCATCCCTCCTGTCCTCCCTCTCCATCCCTCCTGCCCTCCCTCTCCAACCCTCCTGCCTTCCCTCTCCATCGCTCCTGCCCTCCCTCTCCAACCCTCCTGCCCTCCCTCTCCATCCCTCCTGCCCTCCCTCTCCAACCCTCCTGCCCTCCCTCTCCATCCCTCCTGCCCTCCCTCTCCATCCCTCCTGCCCTCACTCTCCATCCCTCCTGCCCTCCCTCTCCATCCCTCTCCATCCCTCTTTCCTTTTCTCAGTCGCTCAAACACTCGTCTCATGTTCAATCACTCTATTCATCTTTGACATCTCTCCTCTCATTCTCATTTCATGTATCTCCCTCTACCGCTCACCCATTTTACTTCACACTCTCTCCCTCTCCTCTCTCTCTCTCCTTCTCTCTCTCTCCCCTTCCCCTCTCTTCCTATCTCTCTCTTCCTCTCCTCTCTCCACTCTCTCTCTCTCCCTCTCTCTCTCCCCTTCTCCTATCTTCCTATCTCTCTCTCCCTCTCCTCTCTCCACTCTCTCTCTCTCCTTCCTCTCACTCTCTCTCTCTCTCTCTCTCCCTCCTTCCTCTCGCTCTCCCTCTCTCTCTCTCTCTCTCTCTCTCTCTCTCTCCCTCTCTCCCTCTCTCTCTCTCTCTCTCTCTCTCCATCTCCATCTCTCTCTCCCTCTCTCTCTCTCTCTCTCCTTTCTCCCTCTCTCCTTCTCCTCTCTCCTCTCCTCTCTCGGCCCGATTAAACCGTTAGTTCTTGATCAATCATTTACAGGAAAGAGATCAACTTAATATTAACAGCCATCTAATAAACCTTTCATAAAGATGTTGTAGATTAACCTTAATGTAAAGTGAAATAATGTTTACCTTCTCTACATCCTGACAGGATGTTTACCTACACTACTGAGAGAGAGAGAGGCAGCGTGAGAGAGATTGAAACATATGTTTCACATGCTAATAAAGGCCTTTGAATTGAATTTAGATATGGAATGAGGAGAGAGAGAGAGCGAGAGAGAGAGAGAGAGAGAGAGAGAGAGAAAGAGAGAGAGGCCCAGATTGAGACAGCTGGACAGACACACACCCACACACACACACACACACACACACACACACACACACACACACACACACACACACACACACACACACACACACACACACACACACACACACACACACACACACACACACACACAGAGTAATCCTTTGTGATGGCTGGTTGGCTGTAATGTCTAAAGTCCTCAGCAGAGGGACAGAGCCGATAGCTAATTGAATATGGATGGTATAAGGCCCAGGGGAGAGATGATAGGCTACCATGTTATTGGGCTGAATGAACTGTTATTCCCTGTTGGATGCTGCTGTTAGCCTCCGAGTAAGAGACGGGACGGGACGGGGGGACGGGGGGGGGGGGGTTGTTTCATCCTCATGTGGTTGTCTGTAAGCGCTAGTGGATATTGGATTAGGAGAGGAACGGAGGGTAGGTCTTAAATGCTCACGACACAGTAGATACGTAAAACTACACTCAACACCCCATAAACCTGAATATTAAACAGGCTTGTGCTTAGAAACAACTTCAACTTCAACAGCAACGCAGCTTCGGAAATGTCACACTCAACTTTTTATTTTTTTTCTCCGCTAGCACTGGGTCTGCTACCAGCAACTATCTGAAGGACCTTGAAGAACCTCGCTGACGTGAGGTTGTCTCACAACTCTCTCTGAAGAACATGTAATGTAATCAAAGGATCGTGATGTGAGGTGGTCTCACCTACTGTAGGTGAATGATCTGAATGTGTCACGCCTGCTCCCGCTCTCTGCCCCTGGCGCCAGGCTGCCCTGCATTACGCACTCCAGCCTTCGCTCGCCACGAGGATCAGCGATGAACAGAACTCACCTGGACTCAAATCACCTGTTTATTTCCTCCCCTATATGTGTCAGTTATCTGCTCTGTTCCACACTGCTGTGTTCAATGTCTTACGTCTGTGTTTTACCCTGTTCCTGTTCCTGTCCTGTTCCTGTTCCTGTTCCTGTTCCTGTTCCTGTTCCTGTTCCTGTTCCTGTCCTGTTCCTGTTCCTGTTCCTGTCCTGTTCCTGTTCATGTCCTGTTCCTGTCCTGTTCCATGTCTGTTCCTGTCCTGTTCATGTCCTGTTCCTGTCCTGTTCCTGTCCTGTTCCTGTCCTGTTCCTGTCCTGTTCCTGTCCTGTTCCTGTCCTGTTCCTGTTCCTGTCCTGTCCCTGTCCTTATCCTGTCCTGATCCTGTCCTGTTCCATGTCTGTTCCTGTCCTGTTCCTGTCCTGTTCCTGTCCTGTTCCTGTCCTGTTCCATGTCTGTTCCTGTCCTGCTCCTGTCCTGTTCCTGTCCTGTTCCTGTCCTGTTCCTGTCTTGTTCCTGTTCCTTTCCTGTTCCTGTTCCATGTCTGTTCCTGTCCTGTTCCTGTCTTGTTCCTGTTCCTTTCCTGTTCCTGTTCCATGTCTGTTCCTGTCCTGTTCCTGTCCTGTTCCTGTCCTGTTCCATGTCTGTTCCTGTTCCTGTTCCTGTCCTGTTCCTGTCCTGTTCCATGTCTGTCCCTGTCCTGTTCCTGTCCTTTTCCTGTCCTGTTCCTGTTCCTGTCCTGTTCCATGTCTGTTCCTGTCCTGCTCCTGTCCTGTTCCTGTCCTGATCCTGTCCTGCTCCTGTCCTGTTCCTGTCCTGTTCCTGTCTTGTTCCTGTTCCTTTCCTGTTCCATGTCTGTCCCTGTCCTGTTCCTGTTCCTGTTCCTGTTCCTGTCCTGTTCCATGTCTGTTCCTGTCCTGCTCCTGTCCTGTTCCTGTCCTGTTCCTGTCCTGTCCTGTTCCATGTCTGTTCCTGTCCTGTCCTATGTCTGTCCCTGTCCTGTTCCTGTCCTGTTCCTGTCCTGTTCCTGTCCTGTTCCTGTCCTGTTCCTGTCCTGTTCCATGTCTGTTCCTGTCCTGTTCCTGTCCTGTTCCTGTCTTGTTCCTGTTCCTGTCCTGTTCCTGTCCTGTTCCTGTCATGTTCCTGTTCCTGTCCTGTTCCTGTCTTGTTCCTGTTCCTGTCCTGTTCCTGTCCTGTTCCTGTCCTATTCCATGTCTGTTCCTGTCCTGTTCCTGTCCTGTTCCATGTCTGTTCATGTCCTGTTCCTGTCCTGTTCCTGTCCTGTTCCATGTCTGTTCCTGTTCCTGTTCCTGTTCCTGTTCCTGTCCTGTTCCTGTCCTGTTCCTGTCCTGTTCCTGTCCTGTTCCTGTCCTGTTCCATGTCTGTTCCTGTCCTGTTCCTGTCCTGTTCATGTCCTGTTCCTGTCCTGTTCCTGTCCTGTTCCATGTCTGTTCCTGTTCCTGTTCCTGTCCTGTTCCATGTCTGTTCCTGTCCTGTTCCTGTTCCTGTCCTGTTCCATGTCTGTTCCTGTTCCTGTTCCTGTTCCTGTTCCTGTTCATGTCCTGTTCCATGTCTGTCCCTGTCCTGTTCCATGTCTGTTCCTGTCCTGTTCCTGTTCCTGTTCCTGTTCCTGTCCTGTTCCATGTCTGTTCCTGTTCCTGTTCCTGTCCTGTTCCTGTCCTGTTCCATGTCTGTTCCTGTTCCTGTCCTGTTCCTGTTCCTGTTCCTGTTCCTGTCCTGTTCCATGTCTGTTCCTGTCCTGTTCATGTCCTGTTCCTGTCCTGTTCATGTCCTGTTCCTGTCCTGTTCCTGTCCTGTTCCTGTTCCTGTTCCTGTCCTGTTCCTGTCCTGTTCCATGTCTGTTCCTGTCCTGTTCCTGTTCCTGTCCTGTTCCTGTCCTGTTCCATGTCTGTTCCTGTCCTGTTCCTGTTCCTGTTCCTGTTCCTGTCCTGTTCATGTCCTGTTCCTGTCCTGTTCCTGTCCTGCTCCTGTTCCTGTCCTGTTCATGTCCTGTTCCTGTCCTGTTCCTGTCCTGTTCCTGTCCTGTTCCTGTCCTGTTCCTGTTCATGTCCTGTTCATGTCCTGTTTCTGTCCTGTTCCTGTCCTGTTCCTGTTCCTGTTCCTGTTCCTGTTCCTGTTCCTGTCCTGTTCCATGTCTGTTCCTGTCCTGTTCATGTCCTGTTCCTGTCCTGTTCCTGTCCTGTTCCTGTTCATGTTCCTGTCCTGTTCCATGTCTGTTCCTGTCCTGTTCATGTCCTGTTCCTGTCCTGTTCATGTCCTGTTCCTGTTCCTGTTCCTGTTCCTGTTCCTGTCCTGTTCCATGTCTGTTCCTGTCCTGTTCATGTCCTGTTCCTGTTCCTGTTCCTGTCCTGTTCCTGTCTGTTCCTGCCATGTTCCATGTCTGTTCCTGTTCCTGTCCTGTTCCATGTCTGTTCCATGGTTGTTCCTGTTCCTGTTCCTGTCCTGTTCCTGTCCTGTTCCATGTCTGTTCCATGGTTGATCCTGTCATGTTCCTGTCCTGTTCCTGTCCTGTCCCTGTCCCTGTCCTGTCTATGCCCTGTTCCTGTCCTGTTCCTGTCCTGTTCCATGTCTGTTCCATGGTTGTTCCTGTTCCTGTTCCTGTCCTGTTCCATGTCTGTTCCATGGTTGTTCCTGTCATGTTCCTGTCCTGTTCCTGTCCTGTCCCTGTCCCTGTCCTGTCTATGCCCTGTTCCTGTCCTGTCCCTGTCCTGTTCCTGTCCTGTCCCTGTCCTGTCTATGCCCTGTTCCTGTCCTGTCCCTGTCCTGTTCCTGTCCTGTTCCATGTCTGTTCCATGGTTGTTCCTGTCATGTTCCTGTCCTGTTCCTGTCCTGTCCCTGTCCCTGTCCTGTCCCTGTCCTGTCCCTGTCCTGTCTATGCCCTGTTCCTGTCCTGTTCCTGTCCTGTTCCATGTCTGTTCCATGGTTGTTCCTGTTCCTGTTCCTGTCCTGTTCCATGTCTGTTCCATGGTTGTTCCTGTCATGTTCCTGTCCTGTTCCTGTCCTGTCCCTGTCCCTGTCCTGTCCCTGTCCTGTCCCTGTCCTGTCCCTGTCCTGTTCCTGTCCTGTCCCTGTCCTGTCTATGCCCTGTTCCTGTCCTGTTCCTGTTCCTGTCCTGTCCTGTTCCTGTCCTGTCCCTGTCCTGTCCCTGTCCTGTCCCTGTCCTGTTCCTGTTCCTGTCCTGTCCTGTCCCTGTCCTGTCCCTGTCCTGTTCCTGTTCCTGTCCTGTCCTGTCCCTGTCCTGTCCCTGCCCTGTTCCTGTCCTGTTCCTGTCCTGTCCCTGTCCTGTCCCTGTCCTGTTCCTGTCCTGTCCCTGCCCTGTTCCTGTCCTGATCCTGTTCCTGTTCCTGTCCTGTTCCTGTTCCTGCCCTGTTCCTGTCCTGTTCTTGTTCCTGTCCTGTTCCTGTCCTGTTCCTGTCCTGTTCCTGTCCTGGTCCTGTTCCTGTTCCTGTTCCTGTCCTGTTCCTGTTCCTGTTCCTGTCCTGTTCTTGTTCCTGTCCTGTTCCTGTCCTGATCCTGTCCTGTTCCTGTCCTGTTCCTGTCCTGTTCCTGTTCCTGTCCTGTTCCTGTCCTGTCCTGTTCCTGTCCTGTTCCTGTCCTGTCCTGTTCCTGTCCTGTTCCTGTCCTGTTCCTGTTCCTGTCCTGTTCCTGTTCCTGTCCTGTTCCTGTTCCTGTCCTGTTCCTGTCCTGTTCCTGTTCCTGTCCTGTTCCTGTTCCTGTCCTGTTCCTGTCCTGTTCCTGTCCTGTTCCTGTTCCTGTCCTGTTCCTGTCCTGTTCCTGTTCCTGTCCTGTTCCTGTTCCTGTCCTGTTCCTGTCCTGTTCCTGTTCCTGTCCTGTTCCTGTCCTGTTCCTGTTCCTGTCCTGTTCCTGTTCCTGTCCTGTTCCTGTTCCTGTCCTGTTCCTGTCCTGTTCCTGTCCTGTTCCTGTTCCTGTCCTGTTCCTGTCCTGTTCCTGTTCCTGTCCTGTTCCTGTTCCTGTCCTGTTCCTGTTCCTGTCCTGTTCCTGTCCTGTTCCTGTTCCTGTCCTGTTCCTGTTCCTGTCCTGTTCCTGTCCTGTTCCTGTCCTGTTCCTGTTCCTGTCCTGTTCCTGTCCTGTTCCTGTTCCTGTCCTGTTCCTGTTCCTGTCCTGTTCATGTCATGTTCCTGTTCCTGTCCTGTTCATGTCCTGTTCCTGTCCTGTTCCTGTTCCTGTCCTGTTCCTGTCCTGTTCCTGTTCCTGTCCTGTTCCTGTTCCTGTCCTGTTCCTGTTCCTGTCCTGTTCCTGTCCTGTTCCTGTTCCTGTCCTGTTCCTGTTCCTGTCCTGTTCCTGTCCTGTTCCTGTCCTGTTCCTGTTCCTGTCCTGTTCCTGTCCTGTTCCTGTTCCTGTTCCTGTCCTGTTCCTGTCCTGTTCCTGTCCTGTTCCTGTTCCTGTCCTGTTCCTGTCCTGTTCCTGTTCCTGTCCTGTTCCTGTTCCTGTCCTGTTCCTGTCCTGTTCCTGTCCTGTTCCTGTCCTGTTCCTGTCCTGTTCATGTCCTGTTCCATGTCTGTTCCTGTCCTGTTCCTGTCCTGTTCCTGTCCTGTTCCTGTTCCTGTCCTGTTCCATGTCTGTTCCTGTTCCTGTTCCTGTCCTGTTCCTGTTCATGTCCTGTTCCATGTCTGTCCCTGTCCTGTTCCTGTCCTGTTCCTGTCCTGTTCCTGTCCTGTTCCTGTCCTGTTCATGTCCTGTTCCTGTCCTGTTCCTGTCCTGTTCCTGTCCTGTTCCTGTCCTGTTCATGTCCTGTTCCTGTCCTGTTCATGTCCTGTTCCATGTCTGTCCCTGTCCTGTTCCTGTCCTGTTCCTGTCCTGTTCCTGTCCTGTTCCTGTCCTGTTCCATGTCTGTTCCTGTCCTGTTCCTGTTCCTGTTCCTGTTCCTGTCCTGTTCCATGTCTGTTCCTGTCCTGTTCATGTCCTGTTCCTGTCCTGTTCATGTCCTGTTCCTGTCCTGTTCCTGTCCTGTTCCTGTTCATGTCCTGTTCCTGTCCTGTTCATGTCCTGTTCCTGTCCTGTTCCTGTCCTGTTCCTGTTCCTGTCCTGTTCATGTCCTGTTCCTGTCCTGTTCATGTCCTGTTCCTGTCCTGTTCCTGTCCTGTTCCTGTCTGTTCCTGCCCTGTTCCTGTCCTGTTCCTGTCCTGTTCATGTCCTGTTCCTGTCCTGTTCCTGTCCTGTTCATGTCCTGTTCCTGTCCTGTTCCTGTCCTGTTCCTGTTCATGTCCTGTTCCTGTCCTGTTCATGTCCTGTTCCTGTCCTGTTCCTGTCCTGTTCCTGTTCCTGTCCTGTTCATGTCCTGTTCCTGTCCTGTTCCTGTCCTGTTCCTGTCTGTTCCTGTCCTGTTCCTGTTCCTGTCCTGTTCCTGTCCCATTCCTGTCCCGTTCCTGTCCTGTTCCATGTCTGTTGCATGGCTGTTCCTGTTCCTGTCCTGTTCTTGTTCCTGTCCTGTTCCTGTCCTGTTCCTGTCCTGTTCCTGTCCTGTTCCATGTCTGTTCCATGGTTGTTCCTGTCATGTTCCTGTCCTGTTCCTGTCCTGTCCCTGTCCTGTCCCTGTCCTGTCCTGTCCCTGTCCTGTTCCTGTTCCTGTCCTGTCCTGTCCCTGTCCTGTCCCTGCCCTGTTCCTGTCCTGTTCCTGTCCTGTCCCTGTCCTGTCCCTGTCCTGTTCCTGTCCTGTCCCTGTCCTGTCCCTGCCCTGTTCCTGTCCTGTTCCTGTCCTGTTCCTGCCCTGTTCCTGCCCTGTTCCTGCCCTGTTCCTGTCCTGTTCCTGCCCTGTTCCTGTCCTGTTCTTGTTCCTGTCCTGTTCCTGTCCTGTTCCTGTCCTGTTCCTGTCCTGGTCCTGTCCTGTTCTTGTTCCTGTCCTGTTCCTGTCCTGATCCTGTCCTGTTCCTGTCCTGTTCCTGTCCTGTTCCTGTTCCTGTCCTGTTCCTGTCCTGTCCTGTTCCTGTCCTGTTCCTGTCCTGTCCTGTTCCTGTCCTGTTCCTGTCCTGTTCCTGTTCCTGTCCTGTTCCTGTTCCTGTCCTGTTCCTGTTCCTGTCCTGTTCCTGTCCTGTTCCTGTTCCTGTCCTGTTCCTGTCCTGTTCCTGTCCTGTTCCTGTTCCTGTCCTGTTCCTGTCCTGTTCCTGTTCCTGTCCTGTTCCTGTTCCTGTCCTGTTCCTGTTCCTGTCCTGTTCCTGTCCTGTCCTGTTCCTGTCCTGTTCCTGTTCCTGTCCTGTTCCTGTTCCTGTCCTGTTCCTGTTCCTGTCCTGTTCATGTCATGTTCCTGTTCCTGTCCTGTTCCTGTCCTGTTCATGTCCTGTTCCTGTCCTGTTCCTGTCCTGTTCCTGTTCCTGTTCCTGTCCTGTTCCTGTCCTGTTCCTGTTCCTGTTACTGTTCCTGTCCTTTTCCTGTCCTGTTCCTGTTCCTGTTCCTGTTCCTGTCCTGTTCCTGTTCCTGTTCCTGCCCTGTTCCTGTTCCTGTTCCTGTCCTGTTCCTGTCCTGTTCTGTTCCTTTCCTGTTCCTGTCCTGTTCCTGTCCTGTTCCTGTCCTGTTCCTGTTCCTGTCCTGTTCATGTCCTGTTCCTGTCCTGTTCCTGTTCCTGCCCTGTTCCTGTCCTGTTCCTGTTCCTGTCCTGTTCCTGTCCTGTTCTGTTCCTGTCCTGTTCCTGTCCTGTTCCTGTCCTGTTCTGTTCCTGTTCCTGTCCTGTTCTGTTCCTGTCCTGTTCCTGTCCTGTTCCTGTTCATGTCCTGTTCCTGTCCTGTTCCTGTCCTGTTCTGTTCCTGTCCTGTTCCTGTAATGTTCCTGTTCATGTCCTGTTCCTGTCCTGTTCCTGTCCTGTTCTGTTCCTGTTCCTGTCCTGTCCTGTTCCTGTTCCTGTTCATGTCCTGTTCCTGTCCTGTTCCTGTCCTGTTCTGTTCCTGTCCTGTTCCTGTCCTGTTCCTGTTCCTGTTCCTGTTCCTGTCCTGTTCCTGTTCCTGTTCCTGTTCCTGTCCTGTTCCTGTTCCTGTCCTGTTCCTGTCCTGTTCCTGTTCCTGTCCTGTTCATGTCCTGTTCCTGTCCTGTTCCTGTTCCTGTCCTGTTCCTGTCCTGTTCCTGTCCTGTTCCTGTCCTGTTCCATGTCTGTTCCTGTTCCTGTCCTGTTCCTGTCCTGTTCCATGTCTGTTCCATGGTTGTTCCTGTCCTGTTCATGTCCTGTTCCTGTCCTGTTCCTGTCCTGTTCCTGTCCTGTTCCTGTCCTGTTCATGTGCTGTTCCTGTCCTGTTCCTGTTCCTGCCCTGTTCCTGTCCTGTTCCTGTTCCTGTCCTGTTCCTGTCCTGTTCCTGTTCCTGTCCTGTTCATGTCCTGTTCCTGTCCTGTTCCTGTTCCTGCCCTGTTCCTGTCCTGTTCCTGTTCCTGTCCTGTTCTTGTCCTGTTCTGTTCCTGTCCTGTTCCTGTCCTGTTCCTGTCCTGTTCCTGTCCTGTTCTGTTCCTGTTACTGTCCTGTTCTGTTCCTGTCCTGTTCCTGTCCTGTTCCTGTTCATGTCCTGTTCCTGTCCTGTTCCTGTCCTGTTCTGTTCCTGTCCTGTTCCTGTCCTGTTCCTGTTCATGTCCTGTTCCTGTCCTGTTCCTGTCCTGTTCTGTTCCTGTTCCTGTCCTGTCCTGTTCCTGTTCCTGTCCTGTTCCTGTCCTGTTCCATGTCTGTTCCTGTTCCTGTTCCTGTCCTGTTCCTGTCCTGTCCTGTTCCTGTTCATGTCCTGTTCCTGTCCTGTTCCTGTCCTGTCCTGTTCCTGTCCTGTCCTGTCCTGTCCTGTTCCTGTCCTGTTCTGTTCCTGTCCTGTTCCTGTCCTGTTCCTGTCCTGTTCCTGTTCCTGTTCCTGTTCCTGTCCTGTTCCTGTCCTGTTCCTGTTCCTGTCCTGTTCATGTCCTGTTCCTGTCCTGTTCCTGTTCCTGTCCTGTTCCTGTCCTGTTCCTGTCCTGTTCCATGTCTGTTCCTGTTCCTGTCCTGTTCCTGTCCTGTTCCATGTCTGTTCCATGGTTGTTCCTGTCCTGTTCCTGTCCTGTTCCTGTCCTGTTCCTGTCCTGTTCCTGTCCTGTTCATGTCCTGTTCCTGTCCTGTTCCTGTTCCTGTCCTGTTCTGTTCCTGTTCCTGTCCTGTCCTGTTCCTGTTCCTGTTCATGTCCTGTTCCTGTCCTGTTCCTGTCCTGTTCTGTTCCTGTCCTGTTCCTGTCCTGTTCCTGTCCTGTTCCTGTTCCTGTTCCTGTTCCTGTCCTGTTCCTGTTCCTGTTCCTGTTCCTGTCCTGTTCCTGTTCCTGTCCTGTTCCTGTCCTGTTCCTGTTCCTGTCCTGTTCATGTCCTGTTCCTGTCCTGTTCCTGTTCCTGTCCTGTTCCTGTCCTGTTCCTGTCCTGTTCCATGTCTGTTCCTGTTCCTGTCCTGTTCCTGTCCTGTTCCATGTCTGTTCCATGGTTGTTCCTGTCCTGTTCCTGTCCTGTTCCTGTCCTGTTCCTGTCCTGTTCCTGTCCTGTTCCTGTTCCTGCCCTGTTCCTGTCCTGTTCCTGTCCTGTTCCTGTCCTGTTCCTGTTCCTGTCCTGTTCCTGTCCTGTCCTGTTCCTGTCCTGTTCCTGTTCCTGTCCTGTTCCTGTTCCTGTCCTGTTCCTGTTCCTGTCCTGTTCATGTCATGTTCCTGTTCCTGTCCTGTTCCTGTCCTGTTCCTGTCCTGTTCCTGTTCCTGTTCCTGTCCTGTTCCTGTTCCTGTTCCTGTTCCTGTTCCTGTTCCTGTCCTGTTCCTGTTCCTGTCCTGTTCCTGTTCCTGTTCCTGTTCCTGTCCTGTTCCTGTTCCTGTTCCTGTTCCTGTCCTGTTCCTGTTCCTGTCCTGTTCCTGTCCTGTCCTGTTCCTGTCCTGTTCCTGTTCCTGTCCTGTTCCTGTTCCTGTCCTGTTCCTGTTCCTGTCCTGTTCATGTCATGTTCCTGTTCCTGTCCTGTTCCTGTCCTGTTCCTGTCCTGTTCCTGTTCCTGTTCCTGTTCCTGTCCTGTTCCTGTCCTGTTCCTGTTCCTGTTCCTGTTCCTGTTCCTGTCCTGTTCCTGTCCTGTTCCTGTTCCTGTTCCTGTCCTGTTCCTGTTCCTGTCCTGTTCCTGTCCTGTTCCTGTTCCTGTCCTGTTCCATGTCTGTTCCTGTTCCTGTTCCTGTCCTGTTCCTGTTCATGTCCTGTTCCATGTCTGTCCCTGTCCTGTTCCTGTCCTGTTCCTGTCCTGTTCCTGTCCTGTTCATGTCCTGTTCCTGTCCTGTTCCTGTCCTGTTCCTGTCCTGTTCATGTCCTGTTCCATGTCTGTTCCTGTCCTGTTCCTGTTCCTGTTCCTGTCCTGTTCCATGTCTGTTCCTGTCCTGTTCATGTCCTGTTCCTGTCCTGTTCATGTCCTGTTCCTGTCCTGTTCCTGTCCTGTTCCTGTTCATGTCCTGTTCCTGTCCTGTTCATGTCCTGTTCCTGTCCTGTTCCTGTCCTGTTCCTGTTCCTGTCCTGTTCATGTCCTGTTCCTGTCCTGTTCATGTCCTGTTCCTGTCCTGTTCCTGTCCTGTTCCTGTCTGTTCCTGCCCTGTTCCTGTCCTGTTCCATGTCTGTTCCTGTTCCTGTCCTGTTCCATGTCTGTTCCATGGCTGTTCCTGTTCCTGTCCTGTTCTTGTTCCTGTCCTGTTCCATGTCTGTTCCATGGCTGTTCCTGTTCCTGTCCTGTTCTTGTTCCTGTCCTGTTCCTGTCCTGTTCCTGTCCTGTTCCTGTCCTGTTCCATGTCTGTTCCATGGTTGTTCCTGTCATGTTCCTGTCCTGTTCCTGTCCTGTCCCTGTCCTGTCCCTGTCCTGTCCTGTCCCTGTCCTGTCTCTGCCCTGTTCCTGTCCTGTTCCTGTCCTGTTCCTGTCCTGTTCCTGTCCTGTTCCTGTCCTGTTCCATGGTTGTTCCTGTCCTGTTCCTGTCCTGTTCCTGTCCTGTCCCTGTCCTGTCCCTGTCCTGTCCCTGTCCTGTCCCTGTCCTGTTCCTGTTCCTGTCCTGTCCTGTCCCTGTCCTGTCCCTGTCCTGTTCCTGTTCCTGTCCTGTCCTGTCCCTGTCCTGTCCCTGCCCTGTTCCTGTCCTGTTCCTGTCCTGTCCCTGTCCTGTCCCTGTCCTGTTCCTGTCCTGTCCCTGTCCTGTCCCTGCCCTGTTCCTGTCCTGTTCCTGTCCTGTTCCTGCCCTGTTCCTGCCCTGTTCCTGCCCTGTTCCTGTCCTGTTCCTGCCCTGTTCCTGTCCTGTTCTTGTTCCTGTCCTGTTCCTGTCCTGTTCCTGTCCTGTTCCTGTCCTGGTCCTGTCCTGTTCTTGTTCCTGTCCTGTTCCTGTCCTGATCCTGTCCTGTTCCTGTCCTGTTCCTGTCCTGTTCCTGTTCCTGTCCTGTTCCTGTCCTGTCCTGTTCCTGTCCTGTTCCTGTCCTGTCCTGTTCCTGTCCTGTTCCTGTCCTGTTCCTGTTCCTGTCCTGTTCCTGTTCCTGTCCTGTTCCTGTTCCTGTCCTGTTCCTGTCCTGTTCCTGTTCCTGTCCTGTTCCTGTCCTGTTCCTGTCCTGTTCCTGTTCCTGTCCTGTTCCTGTCCTGTTCCTGTTCCTGTCCTGTTCCTGTTCCTGTCCTGTTCCTGTTCCTGTCCTGTTCATGTCATGTTCCTGTTCCTGTCCTGTTCCTGTCCTGTTCATGTCCTGTTCCTGTCCTGTTCCTGTCCTGTTCCTGTCCTGTTCCTGTTCCTGTTCCTGTCCTGTTCCTGTCCTGTTCCTGTTCCTGTTCCTGTTCCTGTTCATGTCCTTTTCCTGTCCTGTTCCTGTTCCTGTTCCTGTTCCTGTCCTGTTCCTGTTCCTGTTCCTGCCCTGTTCCTGTTCCTGTTCCTGTCCTGTTCCTGTCCTGTTCTGTTCCTTTCCTGTTCCTGTCCTGTTCCTGTCCTGTTCCTGTCCTGTTCCTGTTCCTGTCCTGTTCATGTCCTGTTCCTGTCCTGTTCCTGTTCCTGCCCTGTTCCTGTCCTGTTCCTGTTCCTGTCCTGTTCCTGTCCTGTTCTGTTCCTGTCCTGTTCCTGTCCTGTTCCTGTCCTGTTCCTGTCCTGTTCTGTTCCTGTTCCTGTCCTGTTCTGTTCCTGTCCTGTTCCTGTCCTGTTCCTGTTCATGTCCTGTTCCTGTCCTGTTCCTGTCCTGTTCTGTTCCTGTCCTGTTCCTGTCCTGTTCCTGTTCATGTCCTGTTCCTGTCCTGTTCCTGTCCTGTTCTGTTCCTGTTCCTGTCCTGTCCTGTTCCTGTTCCTGTTCATGTCCTGTTCCTGTCCTGTTCCTGTCCTGTTCTGTTCCTGTCCTGTTCCTGTCCTGTTCCTGTCCTGTTCCTGTTCCTGTTCCTGTTCCTGTCCTGTTCCTGTTCCTGTTCCTGTCCTGTTCCTGTTCCTGTCCTGTTCCTGTCCTGTTCCTGTTCCTGTCCTGTTCCTGTCCTGTTCCTGTTCCTGTTCCTGTCCTGTTCCTGTCCTGTTCCTGTTCCTGTCCTGTTCCTGTCCTGTTCCTGTCCTGTTCCTGTCCTGTTCCATGTCTGTTCCTGTTCCTGTCCTGTTCCTGTCCTGTTCCATGTCTGTTCCATGGTTGTTCCTGTCCTGTTCCTGTCCTGTTCCTGTCCTGTTCCTGTCCTGTTCCTGTCCTGTTCCATGTCTGTTCCATGGTTGTTCCTGTCATGTTCCTGTCCTGTTCCTGTCCTGTCCCTGTCCTGTCCCTGTCCTGTCCCTGTCCTGTCCTGTCCCTGTCCTGTCCCTGCCCTGTTCCTGTCCTGTTCCTGTCCTGTTCCTGTCCTGTTCCTGTCCTGGTCCTGTCCTGTCCCTGTCCTGTCCTGTCCCTGTCCTGTCCCTGCCCTGTTCCTGTCCTGATCCTGTCCTGTTCCTGTCCTGTTCCTGTCCTGTTCCTGTTCCTGTCCTGTTCCTGTCCTGTCCTGTTCCTGTCCTGTTCCTGTTCCTGTCCTGTTCCTGTCCTGTTCCTGTCCTGTTCCTGTTCCTGTCCTGTTCCTGTTCCTGTCCTGTTCCTGTTCCTGTCCTGTTCCTGTCCTGTTCCTGTTCCTGTCCTGTTCCTGTCCTGTTCCTGTCCTGTTCCTGTTCCTGTCCTGTTCCTGTCCTGTTCCTGTTCCTGTCCTGTTCCTGTTCCTGTCCTGTTCCTGTTCCTGTCCTGTTCATGTCATGTTCCTGTTCCTGTCCTGTTCCTGTCCTGTTCCTGTCCTGTTCCTGTCCTGTTCCTGTCCTGTTCCTGTCCTGTTCCTGTTCCTGTTCCTGTCCTGTTCCTGTCCTGTTCCTGTTCCTGTTCCTGTTCCTGTCCTTTTCCTGTTCCTGTTCCTGTCCTTTTCCTGTCCTGTTCCTGTTCCTGTTCCTGTTCCTGTCCTGTTCCTGTTCCTGTTCCTGTCCTGTTCCTTTCCTGTTCCTGTCCTGTTCCTGTCCTGTTCCTGTCCTGTTCCTGTTCCTGTCCTGTTCATGTCCTGTTCCTGTCCTGTTCCTGTTCCTGCCCTGTTCCTGTCCTGTTCCTGTTCCTGTCCTGTTCCTGTCCTGTTCTGTTCCTGTCCTGTTCCTGTCCTGTTCCTGTCCTGTTCCTGTCCTGTTCTGTTCCTGTTCCTGTCCTGTTCTGTTCCTGTCCTGTTCCTGTCCTGTTCCTGTTCATGTCCTGTTCCTGTCCTGTTCCTGTCCTGTTCTGTTCCTGTCCTGTTCCTGTCCTGTTCCTGTTCATGTCCTGTTCCTGTCCTGTTCCTGTCCTGTTCTGTTCCTGTTCCTGTCCTGTTCTGTTCCTGTCCTGTTCCTGTCCTGTTCCTGTTCATGTCCTGTTCCTGTCCTGTTCCTGTCCTGTTCTGTTCCTGTCCTGTTCCTGTCCTGTTCCTGTTCCTGTTCCTGTTCCTGTTCCTGTCCTGTTCCTGTTCCTGTTCCTGTTCCTGTCCTGTTCCTGTTCCTGTCCTGTTCCTGTCCTGTTCCTGTTCCTGTCCTGTTCATGTCCTGTTCCTGTCCTGTTCCTGTTCCTGTCCTGTTCCTGTCCTGTTCCTGTCCTGTTCCTGTCCTGTTCCATGTCTGTTCCTGTTCCTGTCCTGTTCCTGTCCTGTTCCATGTCTGTTCCATGGTTGTTCCTGTCCTGTTCCTGTCCTGTTCCTGTCCTGTTCCTGTCCTGTTCCTGTCCTGTTCCATGTCTGTTCCATGGTTGTTCCTGTCATGTTCCTGTCCTGTTCCTGTCCTGTCCCTGTCCTGTCCCTGTCCTGTCCCTGTCCTGTCCTGTCCCTGTCCTGTCCCTGCCCTGTTCCTGTCCTGTTCCTGTCCTGATCCTGTCCTGTTCCTGTCCTGTTCCTGTTCATGTCCTGTTCCTGTCCTGTTCCTGTCCTGTTCTGTTCCTGTCCTGTTCCTGTCCTGTTCCTGTTCCTGCCCTGTTCCTGTCCTGTTCATGTCCTGTTCCTGTCCTGTTCCTGTCCTGGTCCTGTCCTGTTCCTGTTCCTGTCCTGTTCCTGTCCTGTTCCTGTCCTGTTCCTGTCCTGTTCCTGTCCTATTCCTGTTCCTGTCCTGATCCTGTCCTGTTCCTGTCCTGTTCCTGTCCTGTCCTGTTCCTGTCCTGTTCCTGTCCTGTTCCTGTTCCTGTCCTGTTCCTGTTCCTGTCCTGTTCCTGTCCTGTTCCTGTTCCTGTCCTGTTCCTGTCCTGTTCCTGTCCTGTTCCTGTTCCTGTCCTGTTCATGTCCTGTTCATGTCCTGTTCCTGTCCTGTTCCTGCCCTGTTCCTGTCCTGTTCCTGTCCTGTTCCTGTTCCTGTTCCTGTCCTGTTCCTGTTCCTGTCCTGTTCCTGTTCCTGCGCTGTTCCTGTTCCTGTTCCTGTCCTGTTCCTGTCCTGTTCTGTTCCTTTCCTGTTCCTGTCCTGTTCCTGTCCTGTTCCTGTCCTGTTCCTGTCCTGTTCATGTCCTGTTCTGTTCCTGTCCTGTTCCTGTCCTGTTCCTGTTCCTGCCCTGTTCCTGTCCTGTTCCTGTTCCTGTCCTGTTCCTGTCCTGTTCTGTTCCTGTCCTGTTCCTGTCCTGTTCCTGTCCTTTTCTATTCCTGTCCTGTTCCTGTCCTGTTCCTGTCCTGTTCTGTTCCTGTCCTGTTCCTGTCCTGTTCCTGTCCTGTTCTGTTCCTGTTCCTGTCCTGTTCCTGTCCTGTTCCTGTTCCTGTCCTGTTCTGTTCCTGTTCCTGTCCTGTTCTGTTCCTGTCCTGTTCCTGTCCTGTTCCTGTCCTGTTCATGTCCTGTACCTGTTCCTGTTCCTGTCCTGTTCATGTCCTGTTCCTGTTCCTGTTCCTGTCCTGTTCCTGTCCTGTTCCTGTTCCTGTCCTGTTCCTGTCCTGTTCCTGTTCCTGTCCTGTTCATGTCATGTTCCTGTTCCTGTTCATGTTCCTGTCCTGTTCCTGTTCCTGTTCCTGTTCCTGTCCTGTTCCTGTCCTGTTCCTGTCCTGTTCTGTTCCTGTTCTGTTCCTGTCCTGTTCCTGTTCCTGTTCCTGTCCTGTTCCTGTCCTGTTCATGTCCTGTTCATGTCCTGTTCCTGTCCTGTTCCTGTCCTGTTCCTGTTCCTGTCCTGTTGCTGTTCCTGTTCCTGTTCCTGTTCCTGTTCATGTCCTGTTCATGTCCTGTTCCTGTTCCTGTTCCTGTCCTGTTCCTGTCCTGTTCCTGTTCCTGTTCCTGTCCTGTTCCTGTCCTGTTCCTGTTCCTGTTCCTGTCCTGAACATGTCCTGTTCCTGTTCCTGTTCCTGTTCCTGTCCTGTTCCTGTCCTGTTCCTGTCCTGTTCTGTTCCTGTCCTGTTCCTGTTCCTGTTCCTGCCCTGTTCCTGTTCCTGTTCCTGTCCTGTTCCTGTCCTGTTCCTGTCCTGTTCCTGTTCCTGTCCTGTTCCTGTTCCTTTTCCTGTCCTGTTCCTGTCCTATTCCTGTCCTGTTCCTGTTCCTGTCCTGTTCCTGTCCTGTTCCTGTTCCTGTCCTGTTCCTGTCCTGTTCATGTCCTGTTCCTGTCCTGTTCCTGTCCTGTTCCTGTCCTGTTCCTGTTCCTGTCCTGTTCCTGTTCCTGTCCTGTTCCTGTTCCTGTCCTGTTCCTGTCCTGTTCCTGTTCCTGTCCTGTTCCTGTCCTGTTCCTGTTCCGTTCCTGTTCCTGTTCCTGTCCTGTTCCTGTCCTGTTCCTGTCCTGTTCTGTTCCTGTCCTGTTCCTGTTCCTGTTCCTGCCCTGTTCCTGTTCTGTTCCTGTCCTGTTCCTGTTCCTGTTCCTGCCCTGTTCCTGCCCTGTTCCTGTCCTGTTCCTGTCCTGTTCCTGTCCTGTTCCTGTTCCTGTCCTGTTCCTGTTCCTTTTCCTGTCCTGTTCCTGTCCTATTCCTGTTCCTGTCCTGTTCCTGTCCTGTTCCTGTCCTGTTCCTGTTCCTGTCCTGTTCCTGTCCTGTTCATGTCCTGTTCCTGTCCTGTTCCTGTCCTGTTCCTGTCCTGTTCCTGTTCCTGTCCTGTTCCTGTTCCTGTCCTGTTCCTGTTCCTGTCCTGTTCCTGTCCTGTTCCTGTTCCTGTTCCTGTCCTGTTCCTGTTCCTGTCCTGTTCCTGTTCCTGTCCTGTTCCTGTCCTGTTCCTGTCCTGTTCCTGTTCCTGTCCTGTTCCTGTTCCTGTCCTGTTCCTGTTCCTGTTCCTGTTCCTGTCCTGTTCCTGTCCTGTTCTGTTCCTGTTCTGTTCCTGTCCTGTTCCTGTTCCTGTTCCTGTCCTGTTCCTGTCCTGTTCATGTCCTGTTCATGTCCTGTTCCTGTCCTGTTCCTGTCCTGTTCCTGTCCTGTTCCTGTTCCTGTTCCTGTTCCGTTCCTGTTCCTGTTCCTGTCCTGTTCCTGTCCTGTTCCTGTCCTGTTCCTGTCCTGTTGCTGTTCCTGTTCCTGTTCCTGTTCATGTCCTGTTCCTGTTCCTGTCCTGTTCCTGTCCTGTTCCTGTTCCTGTTCCTGTTCCTGTCCTGTTCCTGTTCCTGTCCTGTTCATGTCCTGTTCCTGTTCCTGTTCCTGTTCCTGTTCCTGTTCCTGTCCTGTTCCTGTCCTGTTCCTGTTCATGTCCTGTTCCTGTTCCTGTTCCTGTCCTGTTCCTGTCCTGTTCCTGTTCCTGTTCCTGTTCCTGTCCTGTTCCTGTTCCTGTCCTGTTCATGTCCTGTTCCTGTTCATGTCCTGTTCCTGTTCCTGTTCCTGTCCTGTTCCTGTCCTGTTCCTGTTCCTGTTCCTGTTCCTGTTCCTGTCCTGTTCCTGTCCTGTTCCTGTCCTGTTCCTGTCCTGTTCCTGTCCTGTTCTGTTCCTGTCCTGTTCCTGTTCCTGTTCCTGCCCTGTTCCTGTCCTGTTCCTGTTCCTGTTCCTGTTCCTGTTCATGTCCTGTTCCTGTTCCTGTTCCTGTCCTGTTCCTGTCCTGTTCCTGTTCCTGTTCTGTTCCTGTTCCTTTTCCTGTCCTGTTCCTGTCCTATTCCTGTCCTGTTCCTGTCCTGTTCCTGTTCCTGTCCTGTTCCTGTCCTGTTCCTGTCCTGTTCATGTCCTGTTCCTGTCCTGTTCCTGTCCTGTTCCTGTCCTGTTCCTGTCCTGTTCCTGTTCCTGTCCTGTTCCTGTTCCTGTCCTGTTCCTGTTCCTGTCCTGTTCCTGTTCCTGTCCTGTTCCTGTCCTGTTCATGTCCTGTTCCTGTCCTGTTCCTGTCCTGTTCCTGTTCCTGTCCTGTTCCTGTTCCTTTTCCTGTCCTGTTCCTGTTCCTGTTCCTGTCCTGTTCCTGTCCTGTTCCTGTTCCTGTTCCTGTCCTGTTCCTGTTCCTGTCCTGTTCCTGTTCCTGTCCTGTTCCTGTCCTGTTCCTGTCCTGTTCCTGTTCCTGTCCTGTTCCTGTTCCTTTTCCTGTCCTGTTCCTGTCCTATTCCTGTCCTGTTCCTGTTCCTGTCATGTTCCTGTCCTGTTCCTGTTCCTGTCCTGTTCCTGTCCTGTTCCTGTCCTGTTCCTGTCCTGTTCCTGTTCCTGTCCTGTTCCTGTTCCTGTCCTGTTCCTGTCCTGTTCCTGTTCCTGTCCTGTT
>NC_088231.1:24331054-24336054 GCF_036934945.1 Oncorhynchus masou masou
TGTGTGAGAGAGAGAGAGAGACAGAGAGAGACAGAGAGAGAGAGAGAGAGACAGAGAGAGAGACACAGAGAGACACAAAGAGAGACAGAGAGAGAGACGGAGAGTGAGAGAGAGACAGAGAGAGAGAGAGACAGAGAGAGACAGAGAGAGACAGAGAGAGACAGAAAGAGAGAGAGAGAGACAGAGAGACAGAGAGAGAGACAGAGAGAGAGAGAAGGCTCATTCCACTCCATCACTAGAGGTCTAGACTAGAGTCCAGGGCTCCATTACTCAACAATGGCAATAATATATAAACGATTACACTGCAGGAGAAAATGGTACTGTATAACACAATACAATCTTTCATATCCTGCTTTCATCTTTCCTATATCACCTTGTTAATTAAAGGACACAAACATCAAAACCTTATTCCTTATGATTTATTTTTTGACACTTCTGTTTTGCCATTTGTTAAATTTGTTATTCAGTGTATTTCCTTGGGCTACTGTTGTATAAGCTTCAACTTGTCTAGGTTAATAAGACAAGACACACCTACCCAATCACAGTCAACACATAAATATTTTATAATAGTTAGAATATAATGAAACAAACAGAATAAAATACAACAAATAATTATTCAAGGGAATGTGTAGATCCGCTGTCATAGAAAAAGGGATATTTTGAAGCAGGTGTGGGGTCTTTCCTACCCTCCCACCACTGTGTTAGGGAGCAGGTGTAGGGTGTTTCCTACTCTCCCACCACTGTGTTAGGGAGCAGGTGTGGGGTTTTTCCTACCCTCCCACCACTGTGTTAGGGAGTAGGTGTAGGGTCTTTCCTACCCTCCCACCACTGTGTTAGGGAGCAGGTGTAGGGTTTTCCTACCCTCCCACCACTGTGTTAGGGAGCAGGTGTAGGGTGTTTCCTACTCTCCCACCACTGTGTTAGGGAGCAGGTGTAGGGTGTTTCCTACTCTCCCACCACTGTGTTAGGGAGCAGGTGTAGGGTCTTTCCTACCCTCCCACCACTGTGTTAGGGAGCAGGTGTAGGGTCTTTCCTACCATCCCACCACTTTGTTAGGGAGCAGGTGTAGGGTCTTTCCTACCTTCCCACCCCTGTGTTAGGGAGCAGGTGTAGGGTGTTTCCTACACTCCCTCTGCTTTGTTAGGGAGCAGGTGTAGGGTCTTTCCTACCCTCTCTCCACTGTGTTAGGGAGCAGGTGTGGGGTCTTTCCTAACCTCCCTTCACTGTGTTAGGGAGCAGGTGTAGGGTCTTTCCTACCCTCCCTCCACATTGTTAGAGTGCAGGTGTAGGGTCTTTCCTACCCTCCCTCTGCTTTGTTAGGGAGCAGGTGTAGGGTCTTTCCTACCCTCCCTCTGCTTTGTTAGGGAGCAGGTGTAGGGTCTTTCCTACCCTCTCTCCATTGTGTTAGGGAGCAGGTGTGGGGTCTTTCCTACCCTCCCTCCACTGTGTTAGGGAGCAGGTGTGGGGTCTTTCCTACCCTCCCACCACTGTGTTATGGAGCAGGTGTAGGGTCTTTCCTACCCTCCCTCCACTTTGATAGGGAGCAGGTGTAGGGTCTTTCCTACCCTCTCTCCATTGTGTTAGGGAGCAGGTGTGGGGTCTTTCCTACCCTCCCTCCACTGTGTTAGGGAGCAGGTGTAGGGTCTTTCCTACCCTCCCTCTGCTTTGTTAGGGAGCAGGTGTAGGGTCTTTCCTACCCTCTCCACTTTGTTAGAGAGCAGGTACCCAGATACCCAGAGAAAATAACAGCAATTCTATTTTCAAAAGAAAGAGCCTTGTTCATATTTCACAACCTCTGTAGGCTTTTGGAACTGAATAAATGCTATTTAGCTAAATAATAAAATAATAATAGGCTTAGACTATGTTATAACATGCTAAATGTTTCTGATCAGTGATAGATGACCTATACCACCTCCAGGTATTTGCCCAGTCAGGAAACAATTAACCAAATAGCCAATACAGACGGAGAAACACAATAACATGGATTGATAGTTCCTAGGTTACTAAGCAACTGCGAGTTTAGAACAAAATAATAATCTTGTTAAATTATATAACATGCCGGTAAAATGTTCTATTAAATGATCCAACTAGGCAAAATGATCTTAGGCAGAAGTCATGTCAACTAACATTTCCACAGCCTAATTGTAGCCGAACTAATATCCGAAACGGAGATTTGGGGGGAAAAACATGTATTTATTTATCAAGACAAGTCCGCCACGCTTGTTTCAAAGCAGCGTGAAGGCGCTGTCCCAATCAAAACGGTGCTGAAATGATAGTTGACTACACGGCGGGGTTACTGGCTTCTGCTTCAGGGTTTTTACAAGGATTGGATTGGAGGATACATGCCTTCACTTTACGTTAAGCTTTATTCCACTACGTCCTGTCATTCAGTGATTGTTATTCCACAGAGTCATTCTGCACGGATCCATCCGTGTGTTGTTGTTAACAAACGGTGCAATGCTTATTTATTGTAACCTTCATCTAACTAGGCAAGTCGGTTAAAAACAAATTCTTATCTACAACGACGGCCTACCAGGGAACAGTGGTTTAACTGCCTTGTTCAGGGACAGAAAATAAATAGTTTTACCTCGATCTGTGCAACCTATCGGTTACTGGCCCAGCGCTCTAATCACTAGGCCACCTGACCCCGCTCCTTAGCGGTGGGCTGGATGACGGGCAACGTGACGTGCCTTGTACAGTGTAGAACTGCCAGGTGGATGGTTAACGGGCGCTGCCTAGCAACTTAACCGTCAAGAGTTTAAGAGTGTAGTGCGCGTCAATGCCGCCTCACCATTACGGCTGCGTTTCATACTAATGCCTTGGGCAGAACTTGGGCAGAACTTTACCGGAATTATTATTAGGTCATTAGGCATAAATAAAAAGTTGTGGATTTGATATCGTAAAAACCTTTCACATATAAAGAAAATGAGGAACACATTTTGGCGGAATGGTAAAGTTGGCGGGAAAAACGTCTTGGTATGAAATCAATAGAGATCAATCGAGCCGTTCGACCACAAAGACCGTTTCTCAACCTCTGATTCCTGGGACCGGAACTTGTCCCTAGAACGTTTCTGACCATTCCCTTAAATGGTTAGACGCATAGATTTTGTCAATTCTCGTGTGTTCGTTTCTTATCGAAGTGTTCATCTGGACCAATGTGAAATGACTTGTCATGAAGCTTGAAGTATATTAGACTTCGTTTTTTACAAATCCATTCTGTGATTTTATTGTTGGGGAGAAAAAAAAAAAAACACTATAACATGATGAAATGCCACAGTGTTTTTTTCAACTACTATTTCAAAGTTAATGATATTTAAATTGGTCCGACAAACCAAACACACCTTCCTGGATAAGGAATAGACAGATGTCTGTACAACAGGAAGAGTGAGTGCTGGAACGGTAATAATGAGATGTTATCGCGAGGCTATACATCGTCGCGATACATTATCTCGTTGGAAACAGCCCTGCTGAAAAAACTGCAGCAGATAACTGCGTCTGTTCCCGACACACAGAACCATAAATCTTCCCACACAGACAGGCACACGCGCACACGCCTAGACAGACGCACAGACAGACACACAGACAGACACACAGACAGAAACACAGACAGAAACACACACACACACACACACACACAGACACACACACACACACACACACACACACACACACACACACACACACACACACACACACACACACACACACACACACACACACACACACACACACACACACACACACACACACACACACACACACACACACACACACACACACACACACACACACACACACACACACACACACACACACAATTATCCAATGGTGATCATCAGATTTAATTACTAATCCAAAATGTCCTTGTTGTAGCTGATAGTCCTATTCTATTGTCGATGGTCCCACCATGCTAAATGACTTCACTGAGCAGGGTTGGTTAATTACGCATTACAGACCAAGATAAGTCTGGAGACTGATAAAGATAGAAGTGATTGTATCTGTTGAAGGGAAAGAGTGTGTGTGTGTTTCAAGTTTTAATTAGTGTCATGTGCACAAGAACATTTCAATACCATACTATATACAGGGTCAGTTAATACCATACTATATACAGGGTCAGTCAATACCATACTATATACAGGGTCAGTTAGTACCATACTATATACAGGGTCAGTTAATACCATACTATCTACAGGGTCAGTTAATACCATACTATTTACAGGGTCAGTTAATACCATACTATATACAGGGTCAGTTAATACCATACTATATACAGGGTCAGTTCAATACCATACTATATACAGGGTCAGTTAGTACCATACTATATACAGGGTCAGTTAATACCATACTATATACAGGGTCAGTTAATACCATGCTATATACAGGGTCAGTTAATACCATACTATATACAGGGTCAGTTAATACCATTAATACCATACTATATACAGGGTCAGTTTAATACTATATACAGGGTCAGTTAATACCATACTATATCCAGGGTCAGATAATACCACACTATATACAGGGTCAGTTAATACCATACTATATACAGGGTCAGTTAATACCATACTATATACAGGGTCAGTTAATACCATACTATATACAGGGTCAGTTAATACCATTAATACCATACTATATACAGGGTCAGTTTAATACTATATACAGGGTCAGTTAATACCATACTATACACAGGGTCAGTTAATACCATACTATATACAGGGTCAGATAATACCATACTATATACAGGGTCAGTTTAATACTATATACAGGGTCAGTTCCACTACCATATTAACAATGTGACAGGGATACTGGGGTGATGGAGGTAGATATGTATAGGGGGAAGGAGACAGGGATAATGGAGTGATGGAGGTAGATATGTATAGGGGGAAGGAGACAGGGATAATGGAGTGATGGAGGTAGATATGTATAGGGGTAAGGAGACAGGGATACTGGAGTGATGGAGGTAGATATGTATAGGGGTAAGGAGACAGGGATACTGGAGT
>NC_088231.1:24338554-24363554 GCF_036934945.1 Oncorhynchus masou masou
AGACAGGAAACAAGCTATTGCCTTCACGCACCGACAAATCTTTGAAGGAAGTGCGTGTGTGTGTGTGTGTGTGTGTGTGTGTGTGTGTGTGTGTGCGTGTGTGTGTGTGTGTGTGCGTGTGTCGAAGCTTTGACGGCTCTTGTCAGAAACACATTACAACACGAAATAACACAAGTCTTATCAGCATATTAAGCAGGGCTGTACGGTTGGCGTGTGTGTGTGTGTGTGTGTAATATATTAGTGTGTGTGTGTGTGTGTGTGTGTGTGTGTGTGTGTGTGCGTGTGTGTCTTTAGGTCTAGAGCTGACTGAAACGTCTGGGATTGATCCGTGTGAAGAGCACACGTCTCCAGCTTGCCGGTGCCCACTGAAGTCAGTTTAGGATTCCGAACTGCATTCAGGTCAAGACCCTGGTGAGGACGACGACCCAAATGAGTTTCCCTTTGACGGTGTCTGACAGTTTGTGCAGAAACGATTTGGTTGTGTAAACCCACAGTTTCATCAGCTGTCCGTGTGGATGGTCTCGGACGATCCCTCAGGTGAAGCAGCCGGATGTGAAGGTCCTGGGCTGGCGTGGCTGTGCTGCCAAATACTCTAAAACGACATTGCAGGTGGCTCATGGTAGAAACATTAACATTCAATCCTCTGACAACAGCTCTGGTGAATATTCCGGTCGTCAGCACACCAATGGCACGCTCCCTGAAAGGTTGAGATATATGTGGCAATGTGCTGCGTGATCAAACTGCACATTTTAGCATGGTCTTGTACTGTCCCCAGCACAAGGTGCACCTGTGTAATGATGATGCTGTTTAATAATAAGATTCTTGATATGCCACACTTATCTTGGCAAAGGAGAAATGCTCATTAACAGGGATGTAAACAAATGTGCGCATTACATTTTTGAGAAATATGGAACATTTCTGGGATCTTTTATTTCAGCTCACGAAACACGGGACCGACACTTTACATCTTGAATTTATATTTGAGTTCAGTTTTAATGTCTATTCCCAAACATTTAAAAAGAGAAACCATTGTGTACAGATGGAGTCCTCCAGACAATAATTTCCCTTATCTTAATATTCCGTTCACCTCACTCTTTGCTGATAAATAATGTACAGGTTCCGTGGCTGAGGGAGAGGAGGTTCTGTAGTGAGGGAGAGGAGGTTCTGTAGTGAGGGAGAGGAGGTTCTGTAGTGAGGGAGAGGAGGTTCAGTAGTGAGGGAGAGGTGGTTCTGTAGTGAGGGAGAGGAGGTTCAGTAGTGAGGGAGAGGTGGTTCCGTAGTGAGGAGAGGTGGTTCTGTAGTGAGGGAGAGGAGGTTCAGTAGTGAGGGAGAGGAGTTTCAGTAGTGAGGGAGAGGTGGTTCTGTAGTGAGGGAGAGGAGGTTCAGTAGTGAGGGAGAGGAGTTTCAGTAGTGAGGGAGAGGTGGTTCTGTAGTGAGGGAGAGGAGGTTCAGTAGTGAGGGAGAGGTGGTTCCAGAGTGAGGGAGAGGAGGTTCCGTAGTGAGGAGAGGTGGTTCTGTAGTGAGGGAGAGGAGGTTCTGTAGTGAGGGAGAGGAGGTTCCGTAGTGAGGAGAGGTGGTTCTGTAGTGAGGGAGAGGAGGTTCTGTAGTGAGGGAGAGGAGGTTCCAGAGTGAGGGAGAGGTGGTTCCAGAGTGAGGGAGAGGAGGTTCCGTAGTGAGGAGAGGTGGTTCTGTAGTGAGGGAGAGGAGGTTCCGTAGTGAGGAGAGGTGGTTCTGTAGTGAGGGAGAGGAGGTTCTGTAGTGAGGGAGAGGAGATTCCGTAGTGAGGAGAGGAGGTTCTGTAGTGAGGGAGAGGAGGTTCCAGAGTGAGGGAGAGGAGGTTCTGTAGTGAGGGAGAGGAGGTTCAATAGTGAGGGAGAGGAGGTTCCAGAGTGAAGGAGAGGAGTTTCCAGAGTGAGGGAGAGGAGTTTCCAGAGTGAGGGAGAGGAGGTTCCATTGTGAGGGAGAGGAGGTTCAGTAGTGAGGGAGAGGAGGTTCAGTAGTGAGGGAGAGGTGGTTCAGTAGTGAGGGAGAGGTGGTTCTGTAGTGAGGGAGAGGAGGTTCAGTAGTGAGGGAGAGGAGTTTCTGTAGTGAGGGAGAGGTGGTTCTGTAGTGAGGGAGAGGAGGTTCTGTAGTGAGGGAGAGGAGGTTCAGTAGTGAGGGAGAGGAGGTTCTGTAGTGAGGGAGAGGTGGTTCAGTAGTGAGGGAGAGGTGGTTCTGTAGTGAGGGAGAGGAGGTTCAGTAGTGAGGGAGAGGAGTTTCTGTAGTGAGGGAGAGGTGGTTCTGTAGTGAGGGAGAGGAGGTTCTGTAGTGAGGGAGAGGAGGTGCCAGAGTGAGGGAGAGGAGTTTCTGTAGTGGGGGAGAGGAGGTTCCAGAGTGAGGGAGAGGAGGTGCCAGAGTGAAGGAGAGGTGGTTCTGTAGTGAGGGAGAGGAGGTTCTGTAGTGAGGGGGAGGAGGTTCCAGAGTGAGGGAGAGGAGGTGCCAGAGTGAGGGAGAGGAGTTTCTGTAGTGGGGGAGAGGAGGTTCTGTTGTGAGGGAGAGGAGGTTGTAGAGTGAAGGAGAGGGGGTTCTGTAGTGAGGGAGAGGAGGTTCCAGAGTGAAGGAGAGGAGGTTCTGTAGTGAGGGAGAGGAGGTTCCATAGTGAGGGAGAGTAGGTTCCAGAGTGAAGGAGAGGAGTTTCCAGAGTGAGGGAGAGGAGGTTCAGTAGTGAGGGAGAGGAGGTTCCATTGTGAGGGAGAGGAGGTTCCATAGTGAGGAAGAGGAGTTTCCAGAGTGAGGGAGAGGAGGTTCAGTAGTGAGGGAGAGGAGGGTTCTGTCCTGAGGGAGAGGGGTTCCATTGTGAGGGAGAGGAGGTTCAATAGTGAGGGAGAGGAGGTTCCAGAGTGAGGGAGAGGAGGTTCCAGAGTGAGGGGGAGGAGGTTCAGTAGTGAGGGAGAGGAGGTTCCATTGTGAGGGAGAGGAGGTTCCAGAGTGAGGGAGAGGAGGTTCCAGAGTGAGGGAGAGGAGTTTCCAGAGTGAGGGAGAGGAGGTTCAGTAGTGAGGGAGAGGAGGTTCCATAGTGAGGGAGAGTAGTTTCCATTGTGAGGGAGAGGAGTTTCCATTGTGAGGGAGAGGAGGTTCAGTAGTGAGGGAGAGGAGGATCTGTAGTGAGGGAGAGGTTCCAGAGTGAGGGAGAGGAGGTTCAGTAGTGAGGGAGAGGAGGTTCCATAGTGAGGGAGAGTAGTTTCCATTGTGAGGGAGAGGAGTTTCCATTGTGAGGGAGAGGAGGTTCAGTAGTGAGGGAGAGGAGTTTCCATTGTGAGGGAGAGGAGTTTCCATTGTGAGGGAGAGGAGGTTCAGTAGTGAGGGAGAGGAGTTTCCATTTTGAGGGAGAGGAGGTTCCATAGTGAGGGAGAGTAGTTTCCATTGTGAGGGAGAGGAGTTTCCATTGTGAGGGAGAGGAGGTTCAGTAGTGAGGGAGAGGAGTTTCCATTGTGAGGGAGAGGAGTTTCCATTGTGAGGGATAGGAGGTTCAGTAGTGAGGGAGAGGAGTTTCCATTGTGAGGGAGAGGAGGTTCCATAGTGAGGGAGAGGAGTTTCCATTGTGAGGGAGAGGAGTTTCCATTGTGAGGGAGAGGAGGTTCAGTAGTGAGGGAGAGGAGTTTCCATTGTGAGGGAGAGGAGGTTCTGTAGTAAGGGAGAGGTTCCATAGTGAGGGAGAGGAGGTTCAGTAGTGAGGGAGAGGAGTTTCCATTGTGAGGGAGAGGTGGTTCTGTAGTAAGGGAGAGGTTCCATAGTGAGGGAGAGGAGGTTCAGTAGTGAGGGAGAGGAGTTTCCATAGTGAGGGAGAGGAGGTTCAGTAGTGAGGGAGAGGAGTTTCCATTGTGAGGGAGAGGTGGTTCTGTAGTGAGGTAGAGGAGTTTCCATTGTGAGGGAGAGGAGGTTCTGTAGTGAGGGAGAGGAGTTTCCATTGTGAGGGAGAGGAGGTTCTGTAGTGAGGGAGAGGAGTTTCCATTGTGAGGGAGAGGAGGTTCAGTAGTGAGGGAGAGGTTCCATAGTGAGGGATAGGAGGTTCAGTAGTGAGGGAGAGGTTCCATAGTGAGGGAGAGGAGGTTCAGTAGTGAGGGAGAGGAGGTTCCAGAGTGAGGGAGAGTTTCCATTGTGAGGGAGAGGAGGTTCAGTAGTGAGGGAGAGGTTCCATAGTGAGGGAGAGGAGGTTCAGTAGTGAGGGAGAGGAGGTTCCAGAGTGAGGGAGAGGAGTTTCCATTGTGAGGGAGAGGAGGTTCTGTAGTGAGGGAGAGGAGGTTGTGTAGTAAGGGAGAGGTTCCATAGTGAGGGAGAGGAGGTTCAGTAGTGAGGGAGAGGAGGTTCCAGAGTGAGGGAGAGGAGTTTCCATTGTGATGGAGAGGAGGTTCTGTAGTGAGGGAGAGGAGGTTCAGTAGTGAGGGAGAGGAGGTTCTGTAGTAAGGGAGAGGTTCCATAGTGAGGGAGAGGAGGTTCAGTAGTGAGGGAGAGGAGGTTCTGTAGTGAGGGAGAGGAGGTTCCATTGTGAGGGAGAGGAGGTTCTGTAGTGAGGGAGAGGAGTTTCCAGAGTGAGGGAGAGGAGGGTCTGTAGTGAGGGAGAGGTTCCATAGTGAGGGAGAGGAGATTCAGTAGTGAGGGAGAGGAGGTTTGAGTGCGTACATGAGTTAGTACGTACGTGTGTCTGGACCTGTCTTGGGAATTCCCCTTCAACTTCTTCTGACAGGAAACACACACTTCATCTTCCCCTGCTCTCTGATGGACGTTCAGCTGTTCATTTATGCACAGATTAATATGTCGTTACTGACCACTTCTAAATATTTTATTACCAGGACACTGAACAGAGAGCTTCTAAACCAAGACCTGTTCTATCCGTTACCATGACACTGTACAGAGAGCTTCTAAACCAAGACCTGTTCTGTCCATTACCATGACACTGTACAGAGAGCTTCTAAACCAAGACCTGTTCTGTCCGTTACCAGGACACTGTACAGAGAGCTTCTAAACCAAGACCTGTTCTGTCCGTTACCAGGACACTGTACAGAGAGCTTCTAAACCAAGACCTGTTCTGTCCGTTACCAGGACACTGTACAGAGAGCTTCTAAACCAAGACCTGTTCTGTCCGTTACCAGGACACTGTACAGAGAGCTTCTAAACCAAGACCTGTTCTGTCCGTTACCATGACACTGTACAGAGAGCTTCTAAACCAGTCTGTGATAACTAACCAAGACCTGTTCTGTCCGTTACCATGACACTGTACAGAGAGCTTCTAAACCAAGACCTGTTCTGCCCATTACCATGACACTGTACAGAGAGCTTCTAAACCAGTCTGTGATAACTAACCAAGACCTGTTCTGTCCGTTACCATGACACTGTACAGAGAGCTTCTAAACCAAGACCTGTTCTGTCCATTACCATGACACTGTACAGAGAGCTTCTAAACCAAGACCTGGTCTGTCCATTACCATGACACTGTACAGAGAGCTTCTAAACCAAGACCTGTTCTGTCCGTTACCATGACACTGTACAGAGAACTTCCAAACCAGTCTGTGATAACTAACCAAGACCTGTTCTGTCCGTTACCATGACACTGTACAGAGAGCTTCTAAACCAAGACCTGTTCTGTCCGTTACCATGACACTGTACAGAGAGCTTCTAAACCAAGACCTGTTCTGTCCGTTACCATGACACTGTACAGAGAGCTTCTAAACCAAGACCTGTTCTGTCCGTTACCATGACACTGTACAGAGAGCTTCTAAACCAGTCTGTGATAACTAGCCAGGACCTGTTCTGTCCGTTACCATGACACTGTACTGATGGGTTTAGAAACTCTCTGTAATAGCCAGGCCTTTTCGACCCATTGGAAACTAAAGGGGATCTGTTGGGGTTGTAGTCAGCACGTTCTGGTTCCGGCCCATGAGATTCTCCTGCCATCTGTGAGAATACATAGGCGACTAGGGCTAGTTTCTCATTAGTTATTTAGTTTAGTCCAGTACTAGGTATAATCTCTTCAATCCAGAACTAGGTCTAATCTCTTCAGTCCAGAACTCGGCCTGATCTCTTCAATCCAGAACTAGGCCTAATCTATTCAATCCAGTACTAGGTATAATCTCTCCAATCCAGTACTAGGTATAATCTCCCCAATCCAGTACTAGGCATAATCTCTCCAATCCAGTACTAGGTATAATCTCTCCAATCCAGTACTAGGTATAATCTCTCCAATCCAGAACTAGGTATAATCTCTTCAATCCAGAACTCGGCCTGATCTCTTCAATCCAGAACTAGGCCTAATCTATTCAATCCAGTACTAGGTATAATCTCTCCAATCCAGTACTAGGTATAATCTCTCCAATCCAGTACTAGGTATAATCTCTCCAATCCAGTACTAGATATAATCTCTCCAATCCAGTACTAGGTATAATCTCTCCAATCCAGTACTAGGTATAATCTCTCCAATCCAGTACTAGATATAATCTCTCCAATCCAGTACTAGGTATAATCTCTTCAATCCAGAACGAGGCCTGATCTCTCCAATCCAGAACTAGGTCGAATCTCTTCAATCCAGAACTAGGTATAATCTCTTCAATCCAGAACTAGGTCTAATCTCTTCAATCCAGGACTAGGTATAATCTCTCCAATCCAGTACTAGGTATAATCTCTCCAATCCAGTACTAGGTATAATCTCTTCAATCCAGAACGAGGCCTGATCTCTCCAATCCAGAACTAGGTCGAATCTCTTCAATCCAGAACTAGGTATAATCTCTTCAATCCAGAACTAGGTCTAATCTCTTCAATCCAGGACTAGGTATAATCTCTCCAATCCAGTACTAGGTATAATCACTCCAATCCAGTACTAGGTATAATCTCTCCAATCCAGTACTAGGTACAATCTCTCCAATCCAGTACTAGGTATAATCTCTCCAATCCAGTACAGGGTATAATCTCTTCAATCCAGTACTAGGTATAATCTCTCCAATCCAGTACTAGGTATAATCTCTCCAATCCAGTACTAGGTATAATCTCTCCAATCCAGTACTCGGTATAATCTCTCCAATCCAGTACTAGGTATAATCTCTCCAATCCAGTACTAGGTATAATCTCTCCAATCCAGTACTAGGTATAATCTCTCCAATCCAGTACTAGGTATAATCTCTCCAATCCAGTACTAGGTATAATCTCTCCAATCCAGTACTAGGTATAATCTCTCCAATCCAGTACTAGGTATAATCTCTCCAATCCAGTACTAGGTATAATCTCTCCAATCCAGTACTAGGTATAATCTCTCCAATCCAGAACTAGGTCTAATCTCTCCAATCCAGTACTAGGTATAATCTCTCCAATCCAGTACTAGGTATAATCTCTCCAATCCAGTACTAGGTATAATCTCTCCAATCCAGAACTAGGTCTAATCTCTCCAATCCAGTACTAGGTATAATCTCTTCAATCCAGTACTAGGTATAATCTCTTCAATCCAGTACTAGGTATAATCTCTCCAATCCAGTACTAGGTATAATCTCTCCAATCCAGTACTAGGTATAATCTCTCCAATCCAGTACTAGGTATAATCTCTTCAATCCAGTACTAGGTATAATCTCTAAAATCCAGTACTAGGTATAATCTCTCCAATCCAGTACTAGGTATAATCTCTCCAATCCAGTACTAGGTATAATCTCTCCAATCCAGTACTAGGTATAATCACTCCAATCCAGTACTAGGTATAATCTCTCCAATCCAGTACTAGGTACAATCTCTCCAATCCAGTACTAGGTATAATCTCTCCAATCCAGTACAGGGTATAATCTCTTCAATCCAGTACTAGGTATAATCTCTCCAATCCAGTACTAGGTATAATCTCTCCAATCCAGTACTAGGTATAATCTCTCCAATCCAGTACTCGGTATAATCTCTCCAATCCAGTACTAGGTATAATCTCTCCAATCCAGTACTAGGTATAATCTCTCCAATCCAGTACTAGGTATAATCTCTCCAATCCAGTACTAGGTATAATCTCTCCAATCCAGTACTAGGTATAATCTCCCCAATCCAGTACTAGGTATAATCTCTCCAATCCAGTACTAGGTATAATCTCTCCAATCCAGTACTAGGTATAATCTCTCCAATCCAGTACTAGGTATAATCTCTCCAATCCAGTACTAGGTATAATCTCTCCAATCCAGTACTAGGTCTAATCTCTCCAATCCAGTACTAGGTCTAATCTCTTCAATCCAGTACTAGGTATAATCTCTTCAATCCAGCACTAGGTATAATCTCTCCAATCCAGTACTAGGTATAATCTCTCCAATCCAGTACTAGGTATAATCTCTCCAATCCAGAACTAGGTATAATCTCTCCAATCCAGTACTAGGTATAATCTCTCCAATCCAGTACTAGGTATAATTTCTTCAATCCAGTACTAGGTATAATCTCTCCAATCCAGGACTAGGTATAATCTCTCCAATCCAGGACTAGGTATAATCTCTTCAGGACTAGACTTAATCTCTTTGATTTATTCATGGTATTTCAGACTGTGTGTGTTGTGTTAGACTGTGTGCTGTAGACAGACAGCAGCACTGATTGTATTATTCTCAACCCCCGGGTCCACAGTAAATAAACACTGGCAGTTAGGATCACAAACACCCAGTTATCCCCTAGCTGTGTGTGTGTGTGTGTGTGTGTGTGTGTGTGTGTGTGTGTGTGTGTGTGTGTGTGTGTGTGTGTGTGTGTGTGTGTGTGTGTGTGTGTGTGTGTGTGTGTGTGTGTGTGTGTGTGTGTGTGTGTGTGTGTGTGTGTGTGTGTGTGTTAAATACCTATTCAGCATTTTGCTCTTTTCCACTCCTCTTTTCCTCACTGCCTCCTCCGCTCTCTCGTTCTGTCCGTTTTGGGGTGTTATTAGACAGGACAACTCATGCCGCCGGTTCGTTCTTCTCTCGGCACTATGAACGTAACAGCATGTGGGTTTTAGAGAGAGAGAGAGAGAGATGGTGTGTGTTCTTGTGTTTTTTTTTACAAATGTCAGTCCTGATCCACTACACTTTACTCCATCCCTCCATCCAACCTTCTCCCTATCTGCCCCCACATCTCCCCCTCCCTCCCTCCCTCCCTCCCTCCCTCCCTCCCTCCCTCCCTCCCTCCCTCCCTCCCTCCCTCCCTCCCTCCCTCCCCTCCCTCCCTCCCTCCCTCCCTCCCTCCCTCCCTCCCTCCCTCCCATCCCTCTCCCCTCTCCCATCCCTCCCTCCGCTAATCCCCTCCTCTCCCTCCCTCCCTCCCTCCCCCTCTCCCTCCCTCTCCCTTCCCTCCCTCCCCTAATTCCCTCCCCTATCCTCCCCTCCCGTCCCTCCCCTCCCTCCCTCCCCCCCTCTCCCTTTTCTCCCCTCCCATCATCCCCCTCCCTCCCTCCATCCCCCAGCCAGGCTTTTATAGTCTTCCCTAAAGTGACAGGAGAGACACTCTCACTCTGACCTCTCTTAAACCTTCCCTCTTCCCTCATCCCTCTTCCCTCATCCCTCATCCCTCATCCCTCCATGTTCCCCCTCTTTCTCATAATGACAGACACACACACCCAATATTCTACACACAAACACACAAACACACAAACACACACACACACACACACACACACACACACACACACACACACACACACACACACACACACACACACACACACACACACACACACACACACACACACACACACACACACACACACACACACACACATGCCACATCACATGGGAGCCGGGACACACACACACACACTCCTCAAACAGAACCTGCTTGTGCTTGTTCAACCAATAAGTCTCTCACGCTGGGACGTGTCTGTGTGTCTGTGTGTCTGTGTGTCTGTGTAAGATCTCTGCTGCTACTACCGTAGAACATATCTCTCTCTTTCCTCTCTCTCTCCCCCTCTCTCTCTCTCTCTCTCTCTCTATCTGTCTCCCTCTCTCTCTCTCTCTCTCTCTCTCTCCCTCTTTTCCCTCTCTATCTTCTCAATTGTATCTAATGTCTCTCTCTCCATCCCTCTCTCTCCCTCTCTCTGTCTCGTTTCTCTCTGTTCTCTCTCTCTCTCTCTCTCTTTCTTACTCTCACTCTCTCTTCTCTCCTCTCTCTCGCTTCTCTCTCTCGCTTCTCTCTGTTCTCTCTCGCATCTCTCTGTTCTCTCTCTCTTCTCTCTGTCTCTCTCTTCTCTCTACTCTCTCTCTTTCTACTCTCTCTGTTCTCTCTCTCTACCCCTCTCTCTCTGACGTCTTGCTGTGTGTGAGTTCAGTAGGTTAAACATCACTAGAAGCAGTCTGACCTATAGAAAAGAAGAAAGAACCAGTGATGTCCTTATTCTCCAGGGGGTGCAGCATCTCTTCAACGGGATCCTAATAGATCTCCTAAACCCTGTCCTTTTTCTCCAGGAGGTGCAGCATCTATTCAACGGGATCCTAATAGATCTCCTAAACCCTGTCCTTATTTCTCCTGGAGGTGCAGCATCTCTTCAACGGGATCCTAATAGATCTCCTAAACCCTGTCCTTTTTCTCCAGGAGGTGCAGCATCTCTTCAACGGGATCCTAATAGATCTCCTAAACCCTGTCATTATTTCTCCAGGAGGTGCAGCATCTCTTCAACGGGATCCTAATAGATCTCCTAAACCCTGTCCTTTTTCTCCAGGAGGTGCAGCATCTCTTCAACGGGATCCTAATAGATCTCCTAAACCCTGTCCTTATTCTCCAGGAGGTGCAGTGCAGCATCTCTTCAACGGGATCCTAATAGATCTCCTAACCCCTGTCCTTATTCTCCTGGAGGTACAGCATCTCTTCAACGGGATCCTAATAGATCTCCTAACCCCTGTCCTTATTCTCCAGGAGGTGCAGTGCAGCATCTCTTCAACGGGATCCTAATAGATCTCCTAACCCCTGTCCTTATTCTCCAGGAGGTACAGCATCTATTCAACGGGATCCTAATAGATCTCCTAAACCCTGTCCTTTTTCTCCAGGAGGTGCAGCATCTCTTCAACGGGATCCTAATAGATCTCCTAACCCCTGTCCTTATTCTCCAGGAGGTGCAGCATCTATTCAACGGGATCCTAATAGATCTCCTAACCCCTGTCCTTATTCTCCAGGAGGTGCAGCATCTATTCAACGGGATCCTAATAGATCTCCTAAACCCTGTCCCTTTTCTCCAGGAGGTGCAGCATCTCTTCAACGGGATCCTAATAGATCTCCTAAACCCTGTCCTTTTTCTCCAGGAGGTGCAGCATCTCTTCAACGGGATCCTAATAGATCTCCTAAACCCTGTCCCTTTTCTCCAGGAGGTGCAGCATCTCTTCTGCGGGATCCTAATAGATCTCCTAACCCCTGTCCTTATTCTCCAGGAGGTGCAGCATCTCTTCAACGGGATCCTAATAGATCTCCTAACCCCTGTCCTTATTCTCCAGGAGGTACAGCATCTATTCAACGGGATCCTAATAGATCTCCTAACCCCTGTCCTTATTCTCCAGGAGGTACAGCATCTATTCAACGGGATCCTAATAGAACTCCTAACCCCTGTCCTTATTCTCCAGGAGGTACAGCATCTATTCAACGGGATCCTAATAGAACTCCTAACCCTGTCCTTATTCTCCAGGAGGTACAGCATCTATTCAACGGGATCCTAATAGAACTCCTAACCCCTGTCCTTATTCTCCAGGAGGTACAGCATCTATTCAACGGGATCCTAATAGATCTCCTAACCCCTGTCCTTATTCTCCAGGAGGTACAGCATCTATTCAACGGGATCCTAATAGAACTCCTAACCCCTGTCCTTATTCTCCAGGAGGTACAGCATCTATTCAACGGGATCCTAATAGAACTCCTAACCCCTGTCCTTATTCTCCAGGAGGTACAGCATCTATTCAACGGGATCCTAATAGATCTCCTAAACCCTGTCCTTTTTCTCCAGGAGGTACAGCATCTCTTCAACGGGATCCTTATAGATCTCCTAAACCCTGTCCTTATTCTCCAGGGGGTGCAGCATCTCTTCAACGGGATCCTAATAGATCTCCTAAACCCTGTCCTTTTTCTCCAGGAGGTGCAGCATCTATTCAACGGGATCCTAATAGATCTCCTAACCCCTGTCCTTATTTCTCCAGGAGGTGCAGTGCAGCATCTCTTCAACGGGATCCTAATACAACTCCTAAACCCAGTTATGCAATGATGTCATTTGTCATCTCTTTGATGATGAAATGCACCAACCTCCTATGGGGTTTCAGTAACCCAGTTCTGTTCCTTCCTCTTCTCTTCTAAGTGTGCACTCGTTCCCGCTAACTAAAGGATTTAAAAGCTTGTGATTGGTGCAAGTGGCTGGAGGGAGTTTCCACCACCTCATTCCTAAAACATGTCTGTTAGATTTTTAATCCATGACAGGAAGTGAACTAGTGCACACTTCAAGGGAAGGGGACTTAAATGGAAACGACATCAGGGCTGTAGTCTAGACATCAGAGCTGTCGTCATGGCATCAGGGCTGTAGGCATGACATCAGGGCTGTAGTCATGGCATCAGGGCTGTAGTCAAGACATCAGGGCTGTAGTCATGGCATCAGGGCTGATGACAGGTCTGTGTCTCATCCTAGTATAGACTACTGATGACAGGTCTGTATCTCATCCTAGTATAGACTACTGATGACAGGTCTGTGTCTGTATCTCATCCTAGTATAGACTACTGATGACAGGTCTGTATCTGTGTCTCATCCTAGTATAGACTACTGATGACAGGTCTGTGTCTCATCCTAGTATAGACTACTGATGACAGGTCTGTATCTGTGTCTCATCCTAGTATAGACTACTGATGACAGGTCTGTGTCTCATCCTAGTATAGACTACTGATGACAGGTCTGTATCTGTATCTCATCCTAGTATAGACTACTGATGACAGGTCTGTATCTGTGTCTCATCCTAGTATAGACTACTGATGACAGGTCTGTATCTGTATCTCATCCTAGTATAGACTACTGATGACAGGTCTGTGTCTGTATCTCATCCTAGTATAGACTACTGATGACAGGTCTGTGTCTCATCCTAGTATAGACTACTGATGACAGGTCTGTGTCTCATCCTAGTATAGACTACTGATGACAGGTCTGTGTCTCATCCTAGTATAGACTACTGATGACAGGTCTGTGTCTCATCCTAGTATAGACTACTGATGACAGGTCTGTATCTCATCCTAGTATAGACTACTGATGACAGGTCTGTATCTCATCCTAGTATAGACTACTGATGACAGGTCTGTGTCTCATCCTAGTATAGACTACTGATGACAGGTCTGTGTCTCATCCTAGTATAGACTACTGATGACAGGTATGTGTCTCATCCTAGTATAGACTACTGATGACAGGTCTGTGTCTCATCCTAGTATAGACTACTGATGACAGGTCTGTGTCTCATCCTAGTATAGACTACTGATGACAGGTCTGTGTCTCATCCTAGTATAGACTACTGATGACAGGTCTGTGTCTCATCCTAATATAGACTACTGATGACAGGTCTGTATCTCATCCTAGTATAGACTACTGATGACAGGTCTGTGTCTGTATCTCATCCTAGTATAGACTACTGATGACAGGTCTGTATCTCATCCTAGTATAGACTACTGATGACAGGTCTGTATCTCATCCTAGTATAGACTACTGATGACAGGTCTGTATCTGTATCTCATCCTAGTATAGACTACTGATGACAGGTCTGTGTCTCATCCTAGTATAGACTACTGATGACAGGTCTGTGTCTCATCCTAGTATAGTCTACTGATGACAGGTCTGTGTCTGTATCTCATCCTAGTATAGACTACTGATGACAGGTCTGTGTCTGTATCTCATCCTAGTATAGACTACTGATGACAGGTCTGTATCTCATCCTATTATAGACTACTGATGACAGGTCTGTGTCTCATCCTAGTATAGACTACTGATGACAGGTCTGTATCTGTATCTCATCCTATTATAGACTACTGATGACAGGTCTGTATCTCATCCTAGTATAGACTACTGATGACAGGTCTGTATCTCATCCTAGTATAGACTACTGATGACAGGTCTGTGTCTCATCCTAGTATAGACTACTGATGACAGGTCTGTGTCTCATCCTAGTATAGACTACTGATGACAGGTCTGTATCTCATCCTAGTATAGACTACTGATGACAGGTCTGTGTCTCATCCTAGTATAGAATACTGATGACAGGTCTGTGTCTCATCCTAGTATAGACTACTGATGACAGGTCTGTGTCTCATCCTAGTATAGACTACTGATGACAGGTCTGTATCTCATCCTAATATAGACTACTGATGACAGGTCTGTATCTCATCCTAGTATAGACTACTGATGACAGGTCTGTATCTCATCCTAGTATAGACTACTGATGACAGGTCTGTGTCTCATCCTAGTATAGACTACTGATGACAGGTCTGTATCTCATCCTAGTATAGACTACTGATGACAGGTCTGTGTCTCATCCTAGTATAGACTACTGATGACAGGTCTGTGTCTCATCCTAGTATAGACTACTGATGACAGGTCTGTGTCTGTATCTCATCCTAGTATAGACTACTGATGACAGGTCTGTATCTCATCCTAGTTTAGACTACTGATGACAGGTCTGTGTCTCATCCTAGTATAGACTACTGATGACAGGTCTGTGTCTCATCCTAGTATAGACTACTGATGACAGGTCTGTGTCTGTATCTCATCCTAGTATAGACTACTGATGACAGGTCTGTGTCTCATCCTAGTATAGACTACTGATGACAGGTCTGTATCTGTATCTCATCCTAGTATAGACTACTGATGACAGGTCTGTGTCTCATCCTAGTATAGACTACTGATGACAGGTCTGTATCTCATCCTAGTATAGACTACTGATGACAGGTCTGTGTCTGTATCTCATCCTAGTATAGACTACTGTTGACAGGTCTGTGTCTCATCCTAGTATAGAAAAGTGATGACAGGTCTGTGTCTCATCCTAGTATAGACTACTGATGACAGGTCTGTATCTCATCCTAGTATAGACTACTGTTGACAGGTCTGTGTCTCATCCTAGTATAGACTACTGATGACAGGTCTGTATCTGTATCTCATCCTAGTATAGACTACTGATGACAGGTCTGTGTCTCATCCTAGTATAGACTACTGATGACAGGTCTGTGTCTCATCCTAGTATAGACTACTGATGACAGGTCTGTATCTCATCCTAGTATAGACTACTGTTGACAGGTCTGTGTCTCATCCTAGTATAGACTACTGTTGACAGGTCTGTGTCTCATCCTAGTATAGACTACTGATGACAGGTCTGTATCTCATCCTAGTATAGACTACTGATGACAGGTCTGTATCTCATCCTAGTATAGACTACTGATGACAGGTCTGTGTCTCATCCTAGTATAGACTACTGATGACAGGTCTGTGTCTCATCCTAGTATAGACTACTGTTGACAGGTCTGTGTCTCATCCTAGTATAGACTACTGATGACAGGTCTGTATCTCATCCTAGTATAGACTACTGATGACAGGTCTGTATCTGTATCTCATCCTAGTATAGACTACTGATGACAGGTCTGTATCTCATCCTAGTATAGACTACTGATGACAGGTCTGTATCTCATCCTAGTATAGACTACTGATGACAGGTCTGTATCTCATCCTAGTATAGACTACTGATGACAGGTCTGTGTCTCATCCTAGTATAGACTACTGATGACAGGTCTGTGTCTGTATCTCATCCTAGTATAGACTACTGATGACAGGTCTGTGTCTCATCCTAGTATAGACTACTGTTGACAGGTCTGTATCTCATCCTAGTATAGACTACTGATGACAGGTCTGTGTCTCATCCTAGTTTAGACTACTGATGACAGGTCTGTATCTCATCCTAGTTTAGACTACTGATGACAGGTCTGTATCTCATCCTAGTATAGACTACTGATGACAGGTCTGTATCTGTATCTCATCCTAGTATAGACTACTGATGACAGGTCTGTATCTCATCCTAGTATAGACTACTGATGACAGGTCTGTGTCTCATCCTAGTATAGACTACTGATGACAGGTCTGTATCTGTATCTCATCCTAGTATAGACTACTGATGACAGGTCTGTGTCTCATCCTAGTATAGACTACTGATGACAGGTCTGTATCTCATCCTATTATAGACTACTGATGACAGGTCTGTGTCTCATCCTAGTATAGACTACTGATGACAGGTCTGTATCTCATCCTAGTATAGACTACTGATGACAGGTCTGTATCTCATCCTAGTATAGACTACTGATGACAGGTCTGTGTCTCATCCTAGTATAGACTACTGATGACAGGTCTGTGTCTCATCCTAGTATAGACTACTGATGACAGGTCTGTGTCTGTATCTCATCCTAGTATAGACTACTGATGACAGGTCTGTGTCTCATCCTAGTATAGACTACTGATGACAGGTCTGTATCTGTATCTCATCCTAGTATAGACTACTGATGACAGGTCTGTGTCTCATCCTAGTATAGACTACTGATGACAGGTCTGTATCTCATCCTAGTATAGACTACTGATGACAGGTCTGTGTCTGTATCTCATCCTAGTATAGACTACTGTTGACAGGTCTGTGTCTCATCCTAGTATAGACTACTGATGACAGGTCTGTGTCTCATCCTAGTATAGACTACTGATGACAGGTCTGTATCTCATCCTAGTATAGACTACTGTTGACAGGTCTGTGTCTCATCCTAGTATAGACTACTGATGACAGGTCTGTATCTGTATCTCATCCTAGTATAGACTACTGATGACAGGTCTGTGTCTCATCCTAGTATAGACTACTGATGACAGGTCTGTGTCTCATCCTAGTATAGACTACTGATGACAGGTCTGTATCTCATCCTAGTATAGACTACTGTTGACAGGTCTGTGTCTCATCCTAGTATAGACTACTGTTGACAGGTCTGTGTCTCATCCTAGTATAGACTACTGATGACAGGTCTGTATCTCATCCTAGTATAGACTACTGATGACAGGTCTGTATCTCATCCTAGTATAGACTACTGATGACAGGTCTGTGTCTCATCCTAGTATAGACTACTGATGACAGGTCTGTGTCTCATCCTAGTATAGACTACTGTTGACAGGTCTGTGTCTCATCCTAGTATAGACTACTGATGACAGGTCTGTGTCTCATCCTAGTTTAGACTACTGATGACAGGTCTGTATCTCATCCTAGTATAGACTACTGATGACAGGTCTGTATCTGTATCTCATCCTAGTATAGACTACTGATGACAGGTCTGTATCTCATCCTAGTATAGACTACTGATGACAGGTCTGTATCTCATCCTAGTATAGACTACTGATGACAGGTCTGTATCTCATCCTAGTATAGACTACTGATGACAGGTCTGTGTCTCATCCTAGTATAGACTACTGATGACAGGTCTGTGTCTGTATCTCATCCTAGTATAGACTACTGATGACAGGTCTGTGTCTCATCCTAGTATAGACTACTGTTGACAGGTCTGTATCTCATCCTAGTATAGACTACTGATGACAGGTCTGTGTCTCATCCTAGTTTAGACTACTGATGACAGGTCTGTATCTCATCCTAGTTTAGACTACTGATGACAGGTCTGTATCTCATCCTAGTATAGACTACTGATGACAGGTCTGTATCTGTATCTCATCCTAGTATAGACTACTGATGACAGGTCTGTATCTCATCCTAGTATAGACTACTGATGACAGGTCTGTGTCTCATCCTAGTATAGACTACTGATGACAGGTCTGTATCTGTATCTCATCCTAGTATAGACTACTGATGACAGGTCTGTGTCTCATCCTAGTATAGACTACTGATGACAGGTCTGTATCTCATCCTATTATAGACTACTGATGACAGGTCTGTGTCTCATCCTAGTATAGACTACTGATGACAGGTCTGTATCTCATCCTAGTATAGACTACTGATGACAGGTCTGTATCTCATCCTAGTATAGACTACTGATGACAGGTCTGTGTCTCATCCTAGTATAGACTACTGATGACAGGTCTGTGTCTCATCCTAGTATAGACTACTGATGACAGGTCTGTGTCTCATCCTAGTATAGACTACTGATGACAGGTCTGTATCTCATCCTAGTATAGACTACTGATGACAGGTCTGTATCTCATCCTAGTATAGACTACTGATGACAGGTCTGTATCTCATCCTAGTATAGACTACTGATGACAGGTCTGTGTCTGTGTCTCATCCTAGTATAGACTACTGATGACAGGTCTGTGTCTCATCCTAGTATAGACTACTGATGACAGGTCTGTATCTCATCCTAGTATAGACTACTGATGACAGGTCTGTATCTCATCCTAGTATAGACTACTGATGACAAACATCATCATCTATATTGTAAAAATACTTTTTACATTATCCTATAGCCGCTCTGGATTCAATTAGGTTCTACTATATGGGAATAATGTGCCGTTCTGGATTCAATTAGGTTCTACTATTTGGGAATAGTGTTCCATTCTGGATTTAATTAGGTGCTACTATTTGGGAATAGTGTGCCGTTCTGGATTCAATTAGGTTCTACTGTATGGGAATAGTGTGCCGTTCTGGATTCAATTAGGTTCTACTCTATGAGAATAGTGTGCCGTTCTGGATTCAATTAGGTTCTACTCTATGGGAATAATGTGCGGTTGTGGATTCAATTAGGTTCTACTATTTGGGAATAGTGTGCCGTTCTGGATTCAATTAGGGTCCACATTATGGGAATAGTGTGCCGTTCTGGATTCAATTAGGTTCTACTCTATGAGAATAGTGTGCCATTCTGGATTCAATTAGGTTCTACTCTATGGGAATAGTGTGCCGTTCTGGATTCAATTAGGTTCTACTGTATGGGAATAGTGTGCCGTTCTGGATTCAATTAGATTCTACTCTATGAGAATAGTGTGCCGTTCTGGATTCAATTAGGTTCTACTCTATGAGAATAGTGTGTCATTCTGGATTCAATTAGGTTCTACTCTATGGGAATAATGTGCCGTTCTGGATTCAATTAGGTTCTACTCTATGGGAATAATGTGCCATTCTGGATTCAATTAGGTTCTACTATTTGGGAATAGTGTGCCGTTCTGGATTCAATTAGGTTCTACTCTATGAGAATAGTGTGCCGTTCTGGATTCAATTAGGTTCTACTCTATGGGAATAATGTGCGGTTGTGGATTCAATTAGGTTCTACTCTATGAGAATAGTGTGCCGTTCTGGATTCAATTAGGTTCTACTCTATGGGAATAATGTGCCGTTCTGGATTCAATTAGGTTCTACTGTTTGGGAATAGTGTGCCGTTCTGGATTCAATTAGGTTCTACTGTATGGGAATAGTGTGCCGTTCTGGATTCAATTAGGTTCTACTCTATGAGAATAGTGTGCCATTCTGGATTCAATTAGGTTCTACTCTATGAGAATAGTGTGTCATTCTGGATTCAATTAGGTTCTACTCTATGGGAATAATGTGCCGTTCTGGATTCAATTAGGTTCTACTCTATGGGAATAATGTGCCGTTCTGGATTCAATTAGGTTCTACTATTTGGGAATAGTGTGCCGTTCTGGATTCAATTAGGGTCCACATTATGGGAATAGTGTGCCGTTCTGGATTCAATTAGGTTCTACTGTTTGAGAATAGTGTGCCGTTCTGGATTCAATTAGGTTCTACTCTATGAGAATAGTGTGCCATTCTGGATTCAATTAGGTTCTACTCTATGAGAATAGTGTGCCGTTCTGGATTCAATTAGGTTCTACTCTATGGGAATAGTGTGCCGTTCTGGATTCAATTAGGTTCTACTCTATGGGAATAATGTGCCGTTCTGGATTCAATTAGGTTCTACTATTTGGGAATAGTGTGCCGTTCTGGATTCAATTAGGTTCTACTATTTGGGAATAGTGTGCCGTTCTGGATTCAATTAGGTTCTACTATTTGGGAATAGTGTGCCGTTCTGGATTCAATTAGGTTCTACTGTATGGGAATAGTGTGCCGTTCTGGATTCAATTAGGTTCTACTCTATGAGAATAGTGTGCCGTTCTGGATTCAATTAGGTTCTACTCTATGGCAATAATGTGCGGTTGTGGATTCAATTAGGTTCTACTATTTGGGAATAGTGTGCCGTTCTGGATTCAATTAGGGTCCACATTATGGGAATAGTGTGCCGTTCTGGATTCAATTAGGTTCTACTCTATGAGAATAGTGTGCCATTCTGGATTCAATTAGGTTCTACTCTATGGGAATAGTGTGCCGTTCTGGATTCAATTAGGTTCTACTGTATGGGAATAGTGTGCCGTTCTGGATTCAATTAGGTTCTACTCTATGAGAATAGTGTGTCATTCTGGATTCAATTAGGTTCTACTCTATGGGAATAATGTGCCGTTCTGGATTCAATTAGGTTCTACTCTATGGGAATAATGTGCCGTTCTGGATTCAATTAGGTTCTACTATTTGGGTATAGTGTGCGGTTCTGGATTCAATTAGGTTCTACTCTATGAGAATAGTGTGCCGTTCTGGATTCAATTAGGTTCTACTCTATGGGAATAATGTGCCGTTCTGGATTCAATTAGGTTCTACTCTATGAGAATAGTGTGCCGTCCTGGATTCAATTAGGTTCTACTCTATGGGAATAATGTGCCGTTCTGGATTCAATTAGGTTCAACTCTATGAGAATAGTGTGCCGTTATGGATTCAATTAGGTTCTACTGTTTGGGAATAGTGTGCCGTTCTGGATTCAATTAGGTTCTACTCTATGAGAATAGTGTGCCGTTCTGGATTCAATTAGGTTCTACTCTATGGGAATAGTGTGCCGTTCTGGATTCAATTAGGTTCTACTCTATGGGAATAATGTGCCGTTCTGGATTCAATTAGGTTCTACTATTTGGGAATAGTGTGCCGTTCTGGATTCAATTAGGTTCTACTATTTGGGAATAGTGTGCCGTTCTGGATTCAATTAGGTTCTACTATTTGGGAATAGTGTGCCGTTCTGGATTCAATTAGGTTCTACTGTATGGGAATAGTGTGCCGTTCTGGATTCAATTAGGTTCTACTCTATGAGAATAGTGTGCCGTTCTGGATTCAATTAGGTTCTACTCTATGGCAATAATGTGCGGTTGTGGATTCAATTAGGTTCTACTATTTGGGAATAGTGTGCCGTTCTGGATTCAATTAGGGTCCACATTATGGGAATAGTGTGCCGTTCTGGATTCAATTAGGTTCTACTCTATGAGAATAGTGTGCCATTCTGGATTCAATTAGGTTCTACTCTATGGGAATAGTGTGCCGTTCTGGATTCAATTAGGTTCTACTGTATGGGAATAGTGTGCCGTTCTGGATTCAATTAGGTTCTACTCTATGAGAATAGTGTGTCATTCTGGATTCAATTAGGTTCTACTCTATGGGAATAATGTGCCGTTCTGGATTCAATTAGGTTCTACTCTATGGGAATAATGTGCCGTTCTGGATTCAATTAGGTTCTACTATTTGGGTATAGTGTGCGGTTCTGGATTCAATTAGGTTCTACTCTATGAGAATAGTGTGCCGTTCTGGATTCAATTAGGTTCTACTCTATGGGAATAATGTGCCGTTCTGGATTCAATTAGGTTCTACTCTATGAGAATAGTGTGCCGTCCTGGATTCAATTAGGTTCTACTCTATGGGAATAATGTGCCGTTCTGGATTCAATTAGGTTCAACTCTATGAGAATAGTGTGCCGTTCTGGATTCAATTAGGTTCTACTGTTTGGGAATAGTGTGCCGTTCTGGATTCAATTAGGTTCTACTGTATGGGAATAGTGTGCCGTTCTGGATTCAATTAGGTTCTACTCTATGAGAATAGTGTGCCGTTCTGGATTCAATTAGGTTCTACTCTATGAGAATAGTGTGTCATTCTGGATTCAATTAGGTTCTACTCTATGGGAATAATGTGCCGTTCTGGATTCAATTAGGTTCTACTCTATGGGAATAATGTGCCGTTCTGGATTCAATTAGGTTCTACTATTTGGGAATAGTGTGCCGTTCTGGATTCAATTAGGATCCACATTATGGGAATAGTGTGCCGTTCTGGATTCAATTAGGTTCTACTGTTTGAGAATAGTGTGCCGTTCTGGATTCAATTAGGTTCTACTCTATGGGAATAATGTGCCGTTCTGGATTCAATTAGGTTCTACTCTATGGGAGTAATGTGCCGTTCTGGATTCAATTAGGTTCTACTCTATGAGAATAGTGTGCCGTTCTGGATTCAATTAGGTTCTACTCTATGGGAATAGTGTGCCGTTCTGGATTCAATTAGGTTCTATGGGAATAATGTGCCGTTCTGGATTCAATTAGGTTCTACTATTTGGGAATAGTGTGCCGTTCTGGATTCAATTAGGTTATACTATTTGGGAATAGTGTGCCGTTCTGGATTCAATTAGGTTCTACTGTATGGGAATAGTGTGCCGTTCTGGATTCAATTAGGTTCTACTATTTGGGAATAGTGTGCCGTTCTGGATTCAATTAGGTTCTACTGTTTGGGAATATTGTGCCATTCTGGATTCAATTAGGTTCTACTGTTTGAGAATAGTGTGCCGTTCTGGATTCAATTAGGTTCTACTGTTTGAGAATAGTGTGCCGTTCTGGATTCAATTAGGTTCTACTCTATGGGAATAATGTGCCGTTCTGGATTCAATTAGGTTCTACTCTATGGGAATAATGTGCCGTTCTGGATTCAATTAGGTTCTACTCTATGAGAATAGTGTGCCGTTCTGGATTCAATTAGGTTCTACTCTATGGGAATAGTGTGCCGTTCTGGATTCAATTAGGTTCTATGGGAATAATGTGCCGTTCTGGATTCAATTAGGTTCTACTATTTGGGAATAGTGTGCCGTTCTGGATTCAATTAGGTTATACTATTTGGGAATAGTGTGCCGTTCTGGATTCAATTAGGTTCTACATTATGGGAATATTGTGCCGTTCTGGATTCAATTAGGTTCTACTATTTGGGAATAGTGTGCCGTTCTGGATTAAATTAGGTTCTACTATTTGGGAATAGTGTGCCGTTCTGGATTCAATTAGGTTCTACATTATGGGAATATTGTGAAGTTCTGGATTCAATTAGGTTCTACTATTTGGGAATAGTGTGCCGTTCTGGATTCAATTAGGTTCTACTGTTTGGGAATAGTGTGCCGTTCTGGATTCAATTAGGTTCTACTATTTGGGAATAGTGTGCCGTTCTGGATTCAATTAGGTTCTACTGTTTGGGAATAGTGTGCCGTTCTGGATTCAATTAGGTTCTACTGTTTGGGTATATTGTGCCGTTCTGGATTCAATTAGGTTCTACTATTTGGGAATAGTGTGCCGTTCTGGATTAAATTAGGTTCTACTATTTGGGAATAGTGTGCCGTTCTGGATTCAATTAGGTTCTACATTATGGGAATATTGTGCCGTTCTGGATTCAATTAGGTTCTACTATTTGGGAATTGTGTGCCGTTCTGGATTCAATTAGGTTCTACTATTTGGGAATAGTGTGCCGTTCTGGATTCAATTAGGTTCTACTATTTGGGAATAGTGTGCCGTTATGGATTCAATTAGGTTCTACTATTTGGGAATAGTGTGCCATTCTGGATTCAATTAGGTTCTACTATTTGGGAATAGTGTGCCATTCTGGAGTCAATTAGGTTCTGCTATTTGGGAATAGTGTGCCGTTCTGGATTCAATTAGGTTCTACTATTTGGGAATAGTGTGCCGTTCTGGTTTCAATTAGGTTCTACTATTTGGGAATAGTGTGCCGTTCTGGATTCAATTAGGTTCTACTATTTGGGAATAGTGTGCCATTCTGGATTCAATTAGGTTCTACTATTTGGGAATAGTGTGCCATTCTGGATTCAATTAGGTTCTACTCTATGGGAATAGTGTGTCGTTCTGGATTCAGTCCTGGTCCAAAGCTGTAATCTGTTATAATACTGTGTGCCATTTAGCAGAGACTCTGTTTATCCATTACGACTTACAGGTCATTTGTACATTCACTGTCTATGCCGGTGGTTCCGGGATATCAATCACATTGTTCTGGACTCAGGAGCTCCATGCTCTACCAACTGGGCTACGATGGACCTCAAGTAGCGCCCTATGTAGGAGATAGTGTGCTGTTTAGTGGGCTACGATGGACCTCAAGTAGCGCCCTATGTAGGAGATAGTGTGCTGTTTAGTGGGCTACGATGGACCTCAAGTAGCGCCCTATGTAGGAGATAGTGTGCTGTTTAGTGGGCTACGATGGACCTCAAGTAGCGCCCTATGTAGGAGATAGTGTGCTGTTTAGTGGGCTACGATGGACCTCAAGTAGCGCCCTATGTAGGAGATAGTGTGCTGTTTAGTGGGCTACGATGGACCTCAAGTAGCGCCCTATGTAGGAGATAGTGTGCTGTTTAGTGGGCTACGATGGACCTCAAGTACCGCCCTATGTAGGAGATAGTGTGCTGTTTAGTACAGTCCAGGTTCTGTCATGTGGAAAGGACATCAGGGAAACTGCATGTAAATAATTGATAGAAAAGAGACCAATGAAGTTATAGATTTCTTAGAATAGAACCCCACCTTTTAGCATGGGCCCGAAATGTTCTCTCTATCTATCCATCTACCCCTATATCACGCTCTCTTGCGCTCTCGCTCTCTTGCGCTCTGGCTCTCTCGCTCTCTCCCTTTCTCTCCCTCTCCCCCCTCTCTCTCTCTTCCTCTCTCCCTCTCTCCCTCTCCCCCTCTCCCTCTCTCTCTCTTCCTCTCTCCCTCTCTTCCTCTCCCCTCTCCCCCTCTCCCCCTCTCTCGCTCTTTCCCTCTCTCGCTCTCTCTCGCTCTCTTCAAAGAGGTTCAAACCTTTTAAAAGAGAGGGGAAGGACACTTTAACCTCCTCCCTCTCTCTCTCTCATCCTCTCTCCTTCTCTCTCTCTCTCTTCAAAGAGGTCCAAACCTTTTAAAAGAGAGGTGAAGGACACTTTAACCCTCTCCCTC
>NC_088231.1:24368554-24371054 GCF_036934945.1 Oncorhynchus masou masou
TCAGTCAGTCAGTCAGTCAGTGAGTCAGTCAGTCAGTCAGCCAGTCAGTCAGTCAGTGAGTCAGTCAGTCAGTCAGCCAGTCAGCCAGTCAGTCAGCCAGTCAGCCAGTCAGCCAGTCAGCAAGTCAGTCAGCCAGTCAGCCAGTCAGTCAGCCAGTCAGCCAGTCAGTCAGTCAGTCAGTCAGTCAGTGAGTCAGTCAGTCAGTCAGTGAGTTTGTCAGTCAGTCAGTCGTTCAGTGAGTCAGTCAGTGAGTCAGTCAGTCAGTCAGTCAGTCAGTCAGTCAGTGAGTCTGTCAGTCAGTCAGTCAGTCAGTGAGTCAGTCAGTGAGTCAGTCAGTCAATCAATCAGTCAGTCAGTCAGTCAGTCAGTGAGTCAGTCAGTCAGTCAGTCAGTCAGTCAGTCAGTCAGTGAGTCAGTCAGTGAGTCTGTCAATCAATCAGTCAGTCAGTCAGTCTGTCAGTCAGTCAGTCAGTCAGTCAGTCAGTCAGTGAGTCAGTCAGTGAGTCAGTCAGTCAGTCAGTCAGCCAGTTAGTCAGTCAGTCAGTCAGTCAGTCAGTGAGTCAGTCAGCCAGTTAGTCAGTCAGTCAGTGAGTCAGTCAGCCAGTCAGTCAGCCAGCCAGTCAGTCAGTCAGTCAGTCAGTCAGTCACTCAGTCAGTCAGTCAGTCAGTCAGTGAGTCAGTCAGCCAGCCAGTCAGTCAGTCAGCCAGCCAGTCAGTCAGTCAGTCAGTCACTCAGTCAATCAGTCTGTCAGTGAGCCAGTCAGTCAGCCAGCCAGTCAGTCAGTCAGTCAGTCACTCAGTCAATCAGTCAGTCAGTGAGTCAGTCAGTCTGCCAGTCAGTCAGCCAGTCAGTCAGCCAGTCAGTCAGTCAGTCAGTCAGTGAGTCAGTCAGTCTGCCAGTCAGTCAGCCAGTCAGTCAGCCAGTCAGTCAGCCAGTCAGCCAGTCCGTTAGTCAGTCAGTGAGTCAGTCAGTCTGCCAGTCAGTCAGCCAGTCAGCCAGTCAGTCAGTCAGTCAGTCAGTGAGTCAGTCAGTCTGCCAGTCAGTCAGCCAGTCAGTCAGCCAGTCAGTCAGTCAGTCAGCCAGTCAGCCAGCCAGTCAGTCAGTGAGTCAGATTCTCCCTTCCACACACTGGGCCTCCCGTGGACAATATGTTCTGGAGGAACATTTCTGTTTGAACTCACCCCCCCCCCCTTCCCCCCCAGCGCTGCTCATCTCTGCCTGTCTGCACACACAAACACAAACGCACACCCACACCGCAAAGACAGGATCAGATCACCGCGGAGACAGGCTAGGATTACCATAACTACGAGACTATAACCCCCCTTTTAATAATAATTATGAATGAACTGTCTGTCTGTCTGTCTGTCTGTCTGTCTGTCTGTCTGTCTGTCTGTCTGTCTCATGTGTGTGTTCATGACTGTGTGACTGTAAGGGGTTCATGGTGTGGAGGGGAAGGGGAAGGGGGGGGCTGTCTCTTAAAGAAGGGGGGCTCTCTCTTAAAGAAGGGGGGGCTCTCTCTTAAAGAAGGGGGCTCTCTCTTAAAGAAGGGGGCTCTCTCTTAAAGAAGGGGGGCTCTCTCTTAAAGAAGGGGGGCTCTCTTAAAGAAGGGGGGCTCTCCCTTAAAGAAGGGGGGCTCTCTCTTAAAGAAGGGGGCTCTCTCTTAAAGAAGGGGGGCTCTCCCTTAAAGAAGGGGGGCTCTCTTAAAGAAGGGGGGCTCTCTCTTAAAGAAGGGGGGCTCTCTCTTAAAGAAGGGGGGCTCTCTTAAAGAAGGGGGGGGGGGGGCTCTCCCCTTAAAGAAGGGGGCTCTCTCTTAAAGAAGGGGGGGCTCTCTCTTAAAGAAGGGGGGCTCTCCCTTAAAGAAGGGGGTCTCTCTCTTAAAGAAGGGGGGGGCTCTCTTAAAGAAGGGGGGCTCTCTCTTAAAAGAAGGGGGGCTCTCCCTTAAAGAAGGGGGGCTCTCTCTTAAAGAAGGGGGGCTCTCTCTTAAAGAAGGGGGGGCTCTCTCTTAAAGAAGGGGGGGGGGCTCTCTCTTAAAGAAGGGGGGGGCTCTCTCTTAAAGAAGGGGGGGCTCTCTCTTAAAGAAGGGGGAGGGGCAAGTAAGTTCAGACAGAAATGTCCCTCAAAAGCGTATTGCCCGTGGTGGTTGAGTGTAAGTCAGGTTTGTACGTGTGGTTGAGTGTAAGTGGGGATTGTGTGTGTGGTTGTGTTCATGAGTGTGTGTCTGTCTGCATGAGAGTGTGCTTGAGGATATCTTGGTGCACAGTTTCAACTGAAGCCCGAATGCAGTCTGTTTTTACTGTCATAGCAACATGCCCTCACAGTCTTAGTGCAGAATTAGACGTTCATCCACTTTCTCCGAACGTCACATTTGCTTGAGGTCTTGAGGAATTCTCTTGGGATATTCTCTTGAGATATTCTCTTGAGATGTTCTCTTGAGATATTCTCTTGAGATGTTCTCTTGAGGAATTCTCTTGAGGAATTGTCTTAAGGTATTCTCTTGAG
>NC_088231.1:24383554-24408554 GCF_036934945.1 Oncorhynchus masou masou
TTTTTGCAATGTTACGTAGATGGAAAAAAAGCTGTCCATGAAACAGTCTTGATATGTTCTTCAAAAGAGAAATCAGGGTCCAGAGTAACGTCGAGGTCCTTCACAGTTGTATTTGAGACGACTGTGCAACCATCAAGATTAATTGTCAGATCCAACAGATGATTGTTTTGTTTCTTGGGACCTAGAACAAGCGTCTCTGTTTTGTCCGAGTTAAAAAGTCAAACGTTTGCCGCCATCCACTTCCTTATGTCTGAAACACAGGCTTCCAGGGAGGGCAATTTGGGTGCTTCACCATGTTTCATCGAAATGTACAGCTGTGTATCGTCCGGATAGCAGTGAAAATTAACATTGTGTTTCCAAATGACATCACCAAGAGGTAAAATATATATCAATTGTATCAAAAGCAGCACTAAGGTTTAGGAGCACGAGGACAGATGCAGAGTCTCGGTTTGATGCCATTAAAAAGTAATTTACCACCTTAACGATTGCAGTCTCAGTGCTATGATGGGGTCTAAAACCAGACTGAAGTGTTTCGTATACATTGTTTGTCTTCAGGAAGGCAGCAACAACTTTTTCAATTTTGGGGGGGAACGGGAGATTTGATATAGGCCAATACGTTTTACTATTTCCTGTGTCAAGGTTTGGCTTTTTCAAGAGAGGCTTTATTACTGCCACTTTTAGTGAGTTTGGTTCACATCCGGTGGTTAGAGAGACTTTTATTATGTTCAACATAGGAGGGCCAAGCACAGGAAGCAGCTCTTTCAGTAGTTTAGTTGGAATAGGGTCCAGTATGCAGCTTGAAGGTTTGGAGGCCATGAAGATTTTCATCAATGTGTCAAGAGATATAGTATTAAAAAACTTGAGTGTCTGGAATATATATGGTTATTGTGTGGAGTATATGGTTGTTATTGTCACGCTCTGACCTTAGTTCTTTTATTATGTATTTATTTCAGTATGGTCAGGGCGTGAGTTGGGTGGGTTATCTATGTTCGTTTTTCTATCATTTGGGATTTTCTGTGTTCGGCCGAGAATGGTTCTCAATCAGAGGCAGCTGTCAATCGTTGTCCCTGATTGACAATCATACTTAGGTAGCCTGGTTTCACTTTTGAGTTGTGAGTGGTTATTTTCCGTTTAGTGTGCTGTTGCACCTTACAGGACTGTTCGTTGGTTGTTTATTTTTTTGTTTTCAGTGTTCATTAAAATATTTAAAATGTGAACCCTTACCACGCTGCACCTTGGTCCTCCTCTCCTCTTCCCCAGACGACAAGCGTTACAGTTATATGAACCCTTACAACGCTGCACCTTGGTCCTCCTCTCCTCTTCCCCAGACGACAAGCGTTACAGTTATATGAACACTTACCACGCTGCACCTTGGTCCTCCTCTCCTTCCCCAGACGACAAGCGTTACAGTTATATGAACACTTACCACGCTGCACCTTGGTCCTCCTCTCCTTCCCCAGACGACAAGCGTTACAGTTATATGAACCCTTACAACGCTGCACCTTGGTCCTCCTCTCCTTCCCCAGACGACAAGCGTTACTGTTATATGAACACTTACCACGCTGCACCTTGGTCCTCCTCTCCTTCCCCAGACGACAAGCGTTACAGTTATATGAACACTTACCACGCTGCACCTTGGTCCTCCTCTACTCTTCCCCGGACAACAAGCGTTACTGTTATATGAACCCTTACCACGCTGCACCTTGGTTCTCCTTTCCTTCCCCAGATGACAAGCGTTACTGTTATATGAACAGTTACCACGCTGCACCTTGGTCCTCCTCTCCTTCCCCAGATGACAAGCGTTACTGTTATATGAACACTTACCACATTGCACCTTGGTCCTCCTCTCCTTCCCCGGACGACAAGCGTTACTGTTATATGCAAAATACATAGTTGTCGTATGGAATATATATGGTTGTTATATGGAATATATATGGAATATATATATTTGTCGTATGGAATATATGTTGTTGTTATATGGAATATACATGGAATATATATGGTTGTCGTATGGAATATATGTTGATGTTATAAGAAAAATATATATGGAATATATATGGTTGTCGTATGGAATATATATGGTTGTCGTATGGAATATATATGGTTGTTATATGGAATATATATGGTTGTCGTATGGAATATATATGGTTGTCGTATGGAATATATATGGTTGTTATATGGAATATACATGGAATATATATGGAATACATGTTGTTGTTATATGGAATATATATGGTTGTCGTATGGAATATATATGGTTGTCATATGGAATATATGTTGTTGTTATATGGAATATACATGGAATATATATGTTGTTATATGGAATATATATGGTTATATGGAATATATATGTTGTTATATGGAATATATATGGAATATATATGTTGTTAAATGGAATATATATGGAATATATATGGTTGTTATATGGAACATAGTACTACTCAACAACTTGTGTGTCTCTTGATCCTTGGTCCTGGCAGTGTTGTGCAGACAACTGCGCTTTGAAGAAATACGCAGATTTAAAGAGGAGTCCGTCATTTGCTTTCTAATGATCATGATCTTTTTGTCAAAGAAGTTCATGAATTTATCACTGCTGAATTGAAAGCCATCACCTCTTGGGGAAGGCTGTTTTTTAGTTAGCTTTGTGACAGTATCAAAAATAAAGGTAGGATTGTTCTTATTCTCCTCAATTAAGTTGGAAAAATAGGATGATCGAGCAACAGTGACGGCTTTTAAATACTACATGGTACGGTCTTTCCAAGACATCCTGTTTGGTGTAGCGCCCACTCCGTTCCAATTTTCTGGAAGCTTGCTTCAGGGCTACCTACCACCCCAGGTCGGAGCTCCCTGTTCCCTAGATCCGGAGACATGTTGGACAAAACCCACGGAGTCATTGATGGCTCCGAATGCCTTTGGAGTGGGTCTGTGGACTTTCCCATGTAAATATTGAAGTCACCAAAAATGTGAGCTATCGTAAATGTTAGCAACACCTCCGCCTTGCGGGATGCGCGGGGATATGGTCACTAGTGTAACCAGGAGGAGAGGCCTTTAACACAGTAAATTCATCAGGCTTAAGCTTAGGCTTAAGCCATGTTTCAGTCAGGCCAATTACATCAAGATTATGATCAGTGATTGGTTTATTGACTATAACTGCATTGGAAGTGAGGGGTCTAACATTAAGTAGCCCGATAGGCCCAGACATCAGCTCTCTACTTGGTACATACAGTGCCTTGCGAAAGTATTCGGCCCCTTGAACTTTGCGACCTTTTGCCACATTTCAGGCTTCAAACATAAAGATATAAAACTGTAGTCGCTGCACTGAAAGTAAAGGGGCTGAATAATTTTGCACGCCCAATTTTTCAGTTTTTGATTTGTTAAAAAAGTTTGAAATATCCAATAAATGTTGTTCCACTTCATGATTGTGTCCCACTTGTTGTTGATTCTTCACAAAAAAATACAGTTTTATATCTTTATGTTTGAAGCCTGAAATGTGGCAAAAGGTCGCAAAGTTCAAGGGGGCCGAATACTTTCGCAAGGCACTGTATATAGAAACTATTTATGTCAGTAGAAAGTCTGTCTGTCAGTGTTTTACCCCAAAACTCTCCTTCCCTGGCTCAGACACCAGATCTCTTTATTTAACCAGGCAAGTCAGTTAAGAACACATTCTTATTTTCAATGACGGCCTAGGAACAGTGGGTTAACTGCTTGTTCAGGGGCAGAACGACAGATTTGTACCTTGTCAGCTCGGGATTCGAACTTGCAACCTTTCGGTTACTAGTCCAACGCTCTAACCACTAGGCTACCCTGCCTCCCTGGTAAAGATTTAGAAACTATTTCTGTCAGAAATTCTGTCTGTCAGTGTTTTACCCCAAAACTATATTTCCCTGGCTCAGACACCAGCTCAGCGAGGGAGCATGATCAATAATTTAGCATTGGTTATGAGCACACAGTCAGATTGTCTTTTGTGTGTGTGTGTGTGTGTGTGTGTGTGTGTGTGTGTGTGTGTGTGTGTGTGTGTGTGTGTGTGTGTGTGTGTGTGTGTGTGTGTGTGTGTGTGTGTGTGTGTGTGTGTGTGTGTGCCTCAGGTGTAAATCTTCAGGATTCTGTTCTGTTGTTGTATGGAACTCGGTTGCCAAGTAAATCCCAGGTTATTATGGGCATCTGCAGTGCACTACTTTAACCAGGGCCCAAAAGTAGTGCACTACTTCTAACCAGGGCCCAAAAAAGTAGTGCACTACTTCTAACCAGGGCCAAAAAATAGTGCACAGTATAGGGACTAGGGTGACATTAGGGATGAAAACAAAGGTGTAGATGACACATTACACTGTAAAGACAGGTTTAGATAGATTGTGACTGATGAAAGACCGTGTGGGATGGTAAAGCTACCTCATCGGTAGGCTATAGAAATGATCTGTATGGCACTTTCAAGCCACCAGACTTAGAATGATGGCGTACGATGAAAACACAAAGATTAGGTGGACAATTAAGGTACCACGTAATTAAACTAACTCAATGTCAGTTACATATCCCATGAACAACTCAATGAGTTACATATCCCAGAGAACAACTCAATGACAGTTACATATCCCATTAACAACTCAATGAGAGTTACATATCCCAGAGAACAACTCAATGAGAGTTACATATCCCTGATAACAACTCAATGTCAGTTACATATCCCATTAACAACTCAATGAGAGTTACATATCCCATTAACAACTCAATGAGTTACATATCCCAGAGAACAACTCAATGAGAGTTACATATCCCATTAACAACTCAATGACAGTTACATATCCCATTAACAACTCAATGAGAGTTACATATCCCATGAACAACTCAATGAGAGTTACATATCCCATTAACAACTCAATGACAGTTACATATCCCATTAACAACTCAATGAGAGTTACATATCCCTGAGAACAACTCAATGACAGTTACATATCCCTGAGAACAACTCAATGAGAGTTACATATCCCATTAACAACTCAATGAGAGTTACATATCCCATTAACAACTCAATGAGAGTTACATATCCCATTAACAACTCAATGACAGTTACATATCCCAGAGAACAACTCAATGAGAGTTACATATCCCATTAACAACTCAATGAGAGTTACATATCCCATTAACAACTCAATGACAGTTACATATCCCAGAGAACAACTCAATGAGAGTTACATATCCCATTAACAACTCAATGAGAGTTACATATCCCATTAACAACTCAATGACAGTTACATATCCCAGAGAACAACTCAATGAGAGTTACATATCCCAGAGAACAACTCAATGACAGTTACATATCCCAGAGAACAACTCAATGACAGTTACATATCCCATTAACAACTCAATGAGAGTTACATATCCCAGAGAACAACTCAATGAGAGTTACATATCCCATTAACAACTCAATGACAGTTACATATCCCTGAGAACAACTCAATGAGAGTTACATATCCCAGAGAACAACTCAATAAGAGTTACATATCCCTGAGAACAACTCAATGAGAGTTACATATCCCATTAACAACTCAATGAGAGTTACATATCCCATTAACAACTCAATGAGTTACATATCCCAGAGAACAACTCAATGACAGTTACATATCCCTGAGAACAACTCAATGACAGTTACATATCCCAGAGAACAACTCAATGACAGTTACATATCCCATGAACAACTCAATGAGAGTTACATATCCCAGAGAACAACTCAATGAGAGTTACATATCCCATTAACAACTCAATGACAGTTACATATCCCTGAGAACAACTCAATGAGAGTTACATATCCCAGAGAACAACTCAATAAGAGTTACATATCCCTGAGAACAACTCAATGAGAGTTACATATCCCATTAACAACTCAATGACAGTTACATATCCCATTAACAACTCAATGACAGTTACATATCCCATTAACAACTCAATAAGAGTTACATATCCCAGAGAACAACTCAATGACAGTTACATATCCCAGAGAACAACTCAATGAGAGTTACATATCCCAGAGAACAACTCAATGAGAGTTACATATCCCATTAACAACTCAATGACAGTTACATATCCCATTAACTGTTATGAACTTGAGTGAAGACCCAAAAGCGGTTTTAACAGAAAACAGAGTTCTTTAATGAAAATACAGGAATGGCATAAATCCTCTTCCAACGTTGTCAGCGGAACAAAAGAACGTTAGTATAGTGCAGGATTCTCCTGCCAGGCAGACTCCGACAGGACAGGACAAGGTGGAAGCAAACGAGACGACAGCTTGCTTCTGGCATCATAAAACACAAATAAGAATCAGACACTGAAAGTAGCAGGAACAGAGAAAGAAATAGAGACCTAATCAGAGGGGGAAGAGAGAACAGGTGGGGAAAGAGAGAATGAGCTAGTTAGGGGAAATGTAGAACAGCTGAGGAATGAGAGACAGAGAAGGTAACCTAAAAAGACCAGCAGAGAGAGAGAATGAAGAGAAAGGACAGGAACAGACATAACAAGACATGACAGTACCCCCCCCACTCACCGAGCGCCTCCTGGCGCACTCGAGGAGGAAACCTGGCGGCAACGGAGGAAATCATCGATCAGCGAACGGTCCAGCACGTCCCGAGAGGGAACCCAACTCCTCTCCTCAGGACCGTACCCTCCCAATCCACTAGGTACTGATGACCACGGCCCCGAGGGCGCATGTCCAAAATCTTACGAACCCTGTAGATGGGTGCGCCTCGACAAGGATGGGGGGAGGGACGAGCGGGGGCGCGAAGAACGGGCTTAACACAGGAGACATGGAAGACCGGGTGAACGCGACGAAGATAGCTGGAGAAGAAGTCGCACTGCGACAGGATTAATGACCTGGGAAATACGGAACGGACCAATGAACCGGGCCAACTTGCGAGAAGCTGTCTTAAGGGGAAGGTTCTGAGTGGAGAGCCATACTCTCTGACCGCAACAATATCTAGGACTCTTGGTCCTACGCTTATTAGCGGCCCTCACAGTCTGCGCCCTATTACGGCAAAGTGCCGACCTGACCCCTTCCAGGTGCGCTCGCAACGCTGGACAAAAGCCTGAGCGGAGGGGACGCAGGACTCGGCGAGCTGAGATGAGAACAGCGGAGGCTGGTACCCGAGGCTACACTGAAAAGGGGATAGACCGGTAGCAGACGAGGGAAGCGAGTTGTGGGCGTACTCTGCCCAGGGGAGCTGTTCTGACCAAGACGCAGGGTTACGAAAAGAAAGACTGCGTAAAATGCGACCAACAGTCTGATTGGCCCGTTCGGCTTGACCGTTAGACTGGGGATGAAAGCCGGACGAGAGACTGACGGAAGCCCCAATCAAACGGCAAAACTCCCTCCAAAATTGAGACGTGAACTGCGGGCCTCTGTCGGAAACGACGTCAGACGGAAGGCCATGAATTCGGAAAACATTCTCGATAATGATCTGAGCCGTCTCCTTAGCAGAAGGGAGCTTATCGAGAGGAATGAAATGAGCCGCCTTAGAGAATCTATCGACAACCGTAAGAATAACTGTCTTCCCGCTGATGAAGGCAGTCCGGTGATAAAATCTAAAGCGATGTGAGACCACGGTCGAGAGGGAATGGGAAGCGGTCTGAGACGGCCGGCAGGAGGAGAGTTCCCAGATTTAGTCTGCGCGCAGACCGAACAAGCGGCGACAAATCGACGCGCGTCACGTTCCCGAGTGGGCCACCAGAAACGCTGGCGAATAGAAGTGAGCGTACCCCGAACGCCGGGGTGGCCGGCTAACTTGGCAGAGTGGGCCCACTGAAGAACGGCCGGACGAGTAGGAACGGGAACGAACAGAAGGTTCCTAGGGCAAGCTCGCGGCGACGGAGTGTGAGCGAGTGCTTGCTTTACCTGCCTCTCAATTCCCCAGACGGTCAACCCGACAACACGCCCCCTCAGGGAGAATCCCATCGGGGTCGGTGGAGACCTCAGAAGAACTGAAGAGACGAGATAAAGCATCAGGTTTGGTGTTTTTTGAGCCCGGACGATAAGAAATAACAAACTCGAAACGAGCGAAAAACAGAGCCCAACGAGCCTGACGCGCATTAAGTCGTTTGGCTGAACGGATGTACTCAAGGTTCCTATGGTCAGTCCAAACGACAAAAGGAACGGTCGCCCTCCAACCACTGTCGCCATTCGCCTAGGGCTAAGCGGATGGCGAGCAGTTCGCGATTACCAACATCATAGTTACGTTCTGACGGCGATAAGCGATGAGAAAAAAACGCGCAAGGATGGACCTTGCCGTCAGAGAGAGAGCGCTGAGAAAGAATGGCTCCTACGCCCACCTCTGACGCGTCAACCTCAACAACAAACTGTCTAGAGATGTCAGGTGTAACAAGAATAGGTGCGGATGTAAAACGATTCTTAAGAAGATCAAAAGCTCCCTGGGCGGAAACGGACCACTTAAAGCACGTCTTAACAGAAGTAAGGGCTGTGAGAGGAGCTGCCACCTGACCGAAATTACGGATGAAACGACGGTAGAAATTAGCGAAGCCCAGAAAGCGCTGCAGCTCGACGCGTGACTTAGGAACGGGCCAATCAATGACAGCCTGGACCTTAGCGGGATCCATCTTAATGCCCTCAGCGGAAATAACGGAACCGAGAAAAGGGACAGAGGCGGCATGAAAAGTGCACTTCTCAGCCTTCACATAAAGACAGTTCTCCAAAAGGCGCTGGAGGACGCGCCGCACGTGCTGAACATGAATCGAGAGAGACGGTGAAAAAATCAGGATATCATCCATGTAAACGAAAACAAAAATGTTCAGCATGTCTTCAGGACGTCGTTAACTAGTGCCTGAAAGACAGCTGGAGCGTTAACGAGGCCGAAAGGAAGAACCCGGTATTCAAAGTGCCCTAACGGAGTGTTAAACGCCGTCTTCCACTCGTCCCCCTCCCTGATGCGCACGAGATGGTAGGCGTTACGAAGGTCCAATTTGGTGAAAAACCTGGCTCCCTGCAGGATCTCGAAGGCTGAAGACATAAGAGGAAGCGGATAACGATTCTTAACTGTTATGTCATTCAGCCTCGATAATCCACGCATGGGCGCAGGGACCCGTCCTTCTTCTGAACAAAAAGAACCCGCGCCGGCGGGGGAGGAGGAGGAGACTATGGTACCGGCGTCGAGCGAAACCGACAAATAATCCTCGAGAGCCTTACGTTCGGGAGCCGACAGAGAGTATAATCTACCCCGGGGGGAGTAGTTCCCGGAAGGAGATCAATACTACAGTCATACGACCGGTGTGGAGGGAGAGAAGTGGCCTTGGAACGACTGAACACCGTGCGCAGATCGTGATACTCCTCCGGCACCCCTGTCAAATCGCCAGGCTCCTCCTGTGAAGAAGAGACAGAGGAAACAGGAGGGATAGCAGACATTAAACAGGTTACATGACAAGAAACATTCCAGGATAGGATAGTATTACTAGACCAATTAATAGAAGGGTTATGGCGCACTAGCCAGGGATGACCCAAAACAACAGGTGTAAAAGGTGAACGAAAAATTAAAAAAAGAAATGGTTTCGCTATGATTACCAGAGACAGTGAGGGTTAAAGGCAGCGTCTCACGCTGAATCTTGGGGAGAGAACTACCATCTAAAGCGAACAAGGCCCTGGGCTCCCTAACTGTCTGAGAGGAATGTCATGTTCCCGAGCCCAGGTCTCGTCCATAAAACAGCCCTCCGCCCCAGAGTCTATCAAGGCACTGCAGGAAGCAGATGAACCGGGCCAGCGGAGATGGACCGGAAAGGTAGTGCGTGATCCAGAAGGAGAGGCCTGAGTAGTTGCGCTCACCAGTAGCCCTCCTCTTACTGATGAGCTCTGGCCTTTTACTGGACATGAGGTGACAAAATGACCAGCGGAGCCGCAGTAGAGACAGAGGCGATTGGTGATTCTCCGTTCCCTCTCCTTGGCCGAGATGCGAATACCCCCCAGCTGCATAGGCTCAGCATCCGAGCCGGCGGAGGAGGGTGGCAGTGATGCGGCAGGTGGCAGTGATGTGGAGAGGGGAGCAACGGAGAACGTGAGCTCCTTTCCACGAGCTCGGCGACGAAGATCAAACCGTCGCTCTATGCGAATAGCGAGAGCTATTAAGGAGTCCAGACTGGAAGGAACCTCCCGGGAGAGGATCTCATCCTTAACCTCGACGTGGAGACCCTCCAGAAAACGAGCGAGCAAAGCCGGCTCGTTCCAGTCACTAGAGGCAGCGAGAGTGCGAAACTCAATAGAATAATCCGTTATGGATCTATTCCCCTGACATAGGGAAGACAGGGCCCGGGAAGCCTCCTCGCCAAAAAACAGAACGGTCAAAAACCCGTATCATCTCCTCCTTAAAGTCCTGATACTGGTTAATACACTCAGCCCTCGCCTCCCAGACTGCCGTGCCCCACTCACGCGCCCGTCCGGTAAGGAGAGAAATGACGTAGGCGATGCGGGCTGCGCTCCTGGAGTAAGTGTTGGGCTGGAGAGAGAACACCACATCACACTGAGTGAGGAATGAGCGGCACTCAGTGGGCTCCCCAGAGTAACACGGCGGGTTGTTGATCCTGGGCTCCGGCGACTCGGAAACCCTGGAAGTGGGCGGTGGATCGAGGTGGAGCTGGTGAACCCGTCTTGTGAGGTCGGAGACTTGGACGGCCAGGGTCTCAATGGCATGTTGAGCAGCAGACAATTCCTCCTCGTGTCTGCCTAGCATCGCTCCCTGGATCTCGACGGCGGAGTGAAAAGGGTCCGGAGCCGCTGGGTCCATTCTTGGTCTGATTCTTCTGTTATGAACTTGAGTGAAGACCCAAAAGCGGTTTTAACAGAAAACAGAGTTCTTTAATGAAAATACAGGAATGGCATAAATCCTCTTCCAACGTTGTCAGCGGAACAAAAAAGAACGTTAGTATAGTGCAGGATACTCCTGCCAGGCAGACTCCGACAGGACAGGACAAGGTGGAAGCAAACGAGACGACAGCTTGCTTCTGGCATCAAAAAACACAAATAAGAATCAGACACTGAAAGTAGCAGGAACAGAGAAAGAAATAGAGACCTAATCAGAGGGGGAAGAGAGAACAGGTGGGGAAAGAGAGAATGAGCTAGTTAGGGTAAATGTAGAACAGCTGAGGAATGAGAGACAGAGAAGGTAACCTAAAAAGACCAGCAGAGAGAGAGAATGAAGAGAAAGGACAGGAACAGACATAACAAGACATGACATTAACAGCTCAATGAGAGTTACATATCCCAGAGAACAACTCAATGACAGTTACATATCCCTGAGAACAACTCAATGACAGTTACATATCCCATTAACAACTCAATGACAGTTACATATCCCATTAACAGCTCAATGAGAGTTACATATCCCAGAGAACAACTCAATGACAGTTACATATCCCATGAACAACTCAATGAGAATTACATATCCCATTAACAACTCAATGAGAGTTACATATCCCAGAGAACAACTCAATGAGAGTTACATATCCCAGAGAACAACTCAATGAGAGTTACATATCCCATTAACAACTCAATGACAGTTACATATCCCATTAACAACTCAATGACAGTTACATATCCCATTAACAGCTCAATGAGAGTTACATATCCCAGAGAACAACTCAATGAGAGTTACATATCCCATTAACAACTCAATGAGAATTACATATCCCATTAACAACTCAATGAGAGTTACATATCCCAGAGAACAACTCAATGAGAGTTACATATCCCATTAACAACTCAATGAGAATTACATATCCCATTAACAACTCAATGAGAGTTACATATCCCAGAGAACAACTCAATGAGAATTACATATCCCATTAACAACTCAATGAGAATTACATATCCCAGAGAACAACTCAATGAGAGTTACATATCCCATTAACAACTCAATGACAGTTACATATCCCATTAACAACTCAATGAGAGTTACATATCCCAGAGAACAACTCAATGAGAATTACATATCCCAGAGAACAACTCAATGAGAATTACATATCCCATTAACAACTCAATGAGAGTTACATATCCCAGAGAACAACTCAATGACAGTTACATATCCCATTAACAACTCAATGAGAGTTACATATCCCAGAGAACAACTCAATGACAGTTACATATCCCATTAACAACTCAATGTCAGTTACATATCCCATTAACAACTCAATGACAGTTACATATCCCATTAACAACTCAATGTCAGTTACATATCCCTGAGAACAACTCAATGAGAGTTACATATCCCATTAACAACTCAATGACAGTTACATATCCCTGAGAACAACTCAATGAGAGTTACATATCCCCGAGAACCAAGAAAAGGAATCGAACTAAAAGTATTTGCTTTGCTTCAGCTGTCTACTCGTGTTCTATTGTTTGTTGAAGAAGATTAGACGCTTGATAAAGCTTTACATGTGTGCAAATTATCCTATATGAATATCGGGCTAATCTGAAATGTTTATCACGGAAGAAATTTGAAAAGCATAACCATGGTAGGATTCGAAAGGGAACAGTTTGGAGATGATGGAAGAATTATTCGACTGAAGGTGAGGACACAACAGTTCACCTGACACAAGACCGAATCCATACTTTTCACTGTTTATTTAATGTGCATTGTACATTTACTGTACTTTTGGTGCATTTGTTGATAACGCAAGATGAAAGTACTCTGGATACATTCAGTAACATAATAACATTCCTGGAGAATGTGGGTTTAGGTGCAACATAAAAACTAAATAATTATCAAGGGTTTGAGTGAGAGGACTAACTGGTGTCTCCAAGTGCCCCCCCTCCAAAGGGTGCACAGTCCCACAGTCCCTGAATAATTTTAATGCACTTTTATGACTCAAAGAAGAGTCTTCAACTATAAGGTCATTTTTTTGGAGCTCTCCGAGCTGTGCCGTTCAGGAACTAGAGTTGGCACCCTGGTAGTCGTTCCATTAGGAACACAACCCTGTATCTACGCCATCACACAATTACTGTTGTTGTTTACTCAATACAAAAACGACCCCATTACAAATCACAATCTGGGTCAGGCGGGCCTGATTTGAAAAGCTAAGTTCTAAAATAGGATCTTACCGTGTTTGGAGTGTTAGGCTTTCTGGAGGCAGTTCAGAGAAACAGGAAGGAATTTTGTTCCACGTGGAAAGGAGGCAGGAGTGTTAGGCTTGCAGGAGGCAGTTCAGAGAAACAGGAAGGAATCTTGTTCCACGTGGAAAGGAGGCAGGAGTGTTAGGCTTGCAGGAGGCAGTTCAGAGAAACAGGAAGGAATCTTGTTCCACGTGGAAAGGAGGCAGGAGTGTTAGGCTTGCAGGAGGAAGTTCAGAGAAACAGGAAGGAATCTTGTTCCACGTGGAAAGGAGGCAGGAGTGTTAGGCTTGCAGGAGGCAGTTCAGAGAAACAGGAAGGAATCTTGTTCCACGTGGAAAGGAGGCAGGAGAGTTAGGCTTGCAGGAGGAAGTTCAGAGAAACAGGAAGGAATCTTGTTCCACGTGGAAAGGAGACAGGAGAGTTAGGCTTGCAGGAGGAAGTTCAGAGAAACAGGAAGGAATCTTGTTCCACGTGGAAAGGAGGCAGGAGAGTTAGGCTTGCAGGAGGCAGTTCAGAGAACCAGGAAGGAATCTTGTTCCACATGGAAAGGAGGCAGGAGTGTTAGGCTTGCAGGAGGCAGTTCAGAGAAACAGGAAGGAATCTTGTTCCACGTGGAAAGGAGGCAGGAGTGTTAGGCTTGCAGGAGGCAGTTCAGAGCAACAGGAAGGAATCTTGTTCCACGTGGAAAGGAGGCAGGGGTGTTAGGCTTGCAGGAGGCAGTCCAGAGAAACAGGAAGGAATCTTGTTCCACGTGTAAAGGAGGCAGGAGAGTTAGGCTTGCAGGAGGCAGTTCAGAGAAACAGGAAGGAATCTTGTTCCACGTGGAAAGGAGGCAGGAGTGTTAGGCTTGCAGGAGGAAGTTCAGAGAAACAGGAAGGAATCTTGTTCCACATGGAAAGGAGGCAGGAGAGTTAGGCTTGCAGGAGGCAGTTCAGAGAAACAGGAAGGAATCTTGTTCCACGTGGAAAGGAGGCAGGAGAGTTAGGCTTGCAGGAGGCAGTTCAGAGAAACAGGAAGGAATCTTGTTCCACATGGAAAGGAGGTATGAGTGCGTGTGTAGCGTCTAATTGTCTTCATAATGAACAAACATTAAAACGAAAACAACGTTTCTTCTTTCAAAGTACATCAGGTTTCTTTGCATTTACAGCATTTCCTTCACTCAGACAACAATACCTGTTCAAACAAACGCTGCCCAATTAGTGGGAGGGATGGGGGAAACTTGGTCAAGTTTAGAACGTCTGTCAGTCAAAGCCCATATGGCGCTGTGAAGCGTCGAGCCTGACATATGGCGCTGTGAAGCGTCGAGCCTGACATATGGCGCTGTGAAGCCGAGCCTGAGCTCTGACATCATGTATAGTATGTTACTGTACAGCCACTGCGTCCCAAGTTAGCTGCTTATTAGTGCCCAGATCTGCCATGTTCAACCTGTATACTGGCAGGACTGCCATGGGCTATAGGATAGTGTTGAAAGATGAAGGTTCTTGTTGTAGTAGAAGTAGTGACTGATTGGTCAATCTAGTGGGATGGTGGCCCTTTATAACCAGTTACATATGCCGAGAACCTGAGCTACAGCCTGTTTGTGTTGTCATGCCAACTCAATCATTTGAGACCTGGGACCAGGTTACCAAGAACCATCCCACAGATTACTCAAAACACAAACAGATCTTCTAATCTATTGTATGTTGTTGTTGTCGTTGACAAGTGTACTAAAGATTTCGGAAGTGAAAAAAAAAAAAAATGAAAAGTGTTTTTTTATTTTGAAAATAGTTTGCAAGTTCAAATGCAGTGCTGCTTTCATCTCTGCCTGTCTGCACACACACGTATACACACTGTGTGTGTGTGTGTGTGTGTGTGTGTGTGTGTGTGTGTGTGTGTGTGTGTGTGTGTGTGTGTGTGTGTGTGTGTGTGTGTGTGTGTGTGTGTGTGTGTGTGTGTGTATTCTCTGTTGTACTGTCAGTACCAGGATCATGTATTGATTATCAATAGTGTAGCAACACATCCAGGGGGTCTTATGAACACAAAACACATCAAACACACATTCCTCTCATACACACTAACACATACTAACACACACATTCCTCTCATACACACTAACACACACTAACACACACATTCCTCTCATACACACTAACACACACTAACACACACATTCCTCTCATACTCACTAACACACACTAACACACACGTTCCTCTCATACACACTAACACACACAAACACACACTAACACACACTAACACACACATTCCTCTCATACACACTAACACACACTAACACACACGTTCCTCTCATACACACTAACACACACAAACACACACTAACACACACTAACACACACTAACACACACTAACAAACACGTTCCTCTCATACACACTAACACACACTAACACACACGTTCCTCTCATACACACTAACACACACAAACACACACTAACACACACTAACACACACTAACAAACACGTTCCTCTCATACACACTAACACACACTAACACACACTAACACACACAAACACTAACACACACATTCCTCTCATACACACTAACACACACTAACACACACGAACACACACGTCCCTCTCATACACACTAACACACACTAACACATACTAACACACACTAACACACACATTCCTCTCATACACAGTAACACACTAACACACACGTCCCTCTCATACACACTAACACACACTAACACACACATTCCTCTCATACACACTAACACACACATTCCTCTCATACACACTAACACACACTAACACACACATTCCTCTCATACACAGTAACACACACTAACACACACATTCCTCTCATACACACTAACACACACAAACACACACTAACACACACTAACACACACTAACACACACGTTCCCCTCATAAACACTAACACACACTAACACACTGACACACACATTCCTCTCATACACACTAACACACACTAACACACACTAACACACACATTCCTCTCATACACAGTAACACACACTAACACACACATTCCTCTCATACACACTAACACACACTAACACACACATTCCTCTCATACACACTAACACACACTAACACACACGTTCCTCTCATACACACTAACACACACATTCCTCTCATACACACTAACACACACTAGCACACACATTCCTCTCATACACACTAACACACACTAACACACACTAACACACATTCCTCATACACACTACACACTAACACACACTAACACACACTAACACACACATTCCTCTCATACACACTAACACACACACTAACACACACTAACACACACATTCCTCCATACACATAACACACACTAACACACACAAACACACACAAACACACACTAACACACACTAACACACACTAACACACACTAACACACACATTCCTCTCATACACACTAACACACACTAACACACACATTCCTCTCATACACACTAACACACACTAACACACACGTTCCCCTCATACACACTAACACACACGTTCCCCTCATACACACTAACACACATGTATGCAAGCACACATTTCTTTACCTTTGATATTAAAAACTGAGTTGAGGAAGAGCTTGTAAGTAAGCTTTCTCCCTCTCTCTCTCCCTCTCTCTTCCTCTCACTCTCTCTCTCACTCTCTCTCCCTCTCTCTTCCTCGGTCTCTTCCTCTCTTCCTCGCTCTCTCCCTCTCCCTCTCTCTCTTCCTCACTCTCTCTCTCCCGCTCTCTCTCTTGCTCTCTCCCCCCCCTCTCTCTCCCCCTCTTCCTCACTCTCTCCCTCTCTTCCCCTCTCTCTCCTCTCCTTCTCTCTCCCTTCCTCTCTTCACCCTTCTCTCCCTCTCTTCCTCGCTCTCTCTCCCACTCTCTCTTCCCTCTCTCTCTCCTTCTCTCTTCCTCTCTCTTTCCTCCTTCTTTCCATCCCGTTTCCTCTCTCTCTCTCTCTCTCCCTCTCCCTCTCTCTCTCACTCGCCCTCTCTCTCTTCCACTCTCTCTCACTCGCTCTTCCTCGCTCTCTTCCTCTTTCTCTGCCTCGCTCTCTTCATCTCCCTCTCTCTTCCTCGCTCTCTTTCTCTAACTCTCTCTCTTGCTCCTTCTTCTTCCCTCTCCTCACTCTCACTCTCTCTCTCTCTCTCTTCCCCTCTCTCTTCTCTCTTCCTCACTATCTCTCTCCCTCGCTCCTCTCTTTTGTCCTCTCTCTTCCTCTCTTTTCCTCTCTCTCCCTCTTTCTCCCTCACCCTTCTCTCTCCCTCTCTTCTCTCTCTCTCTCTTCCATCTCTCTTTCCTCCTTCTTTTTCCCGTCTCTCTCTCTCTCTCTCTCTCTCTCTCTCTCTCTCTCTCTTTCCTCTCTCTCTCTCACTCTTCTCTCTTCCTCTCCCTCTCTCTCCCTCTCTTTTCCTCGCTCTCTCCTCTCTTCCTCTCTCTCCCTCTCCCTCTCTTCCTCACTCTCTCTTCTCTCCTCGCTCTCTCTCTTCCCCTTCCTCCCTCTCTTCCTCTCTTCTCACTCTCTCTCCACCCTCTCTCTCTCTCCCTCTCTCTTCCTCGCTATCTCTCCCTCACTCCCTCCTCTCTCTTTTGTCCTCTCTCTCTTCCTCTCTTTTCCTCTCTCCCCCTCACCCTTCTCTCTCTCCCTCTCTTCTCTCTCCCTCACCCTTCTCTCTCCCTCTCTTCTCTCTCCCTCTCTTCCCTCTCTTCTCTCTCCCTCTCTTTCTCTCCCTCTCTTTCTCTCTCTCTTCCATCTCTCTTTCCTCCTTCTTTTCCCATCTCTCTCTCTCTCTCTCTCTGTCTCTGTCTCTCTCTCTTTCAATTCAATTAACTTTATTGACATGGCAAGTTCATTATTACTTACATTGCCAAAGTATACATACCTTAAAATAAAAATACAGCAATAATAATAGTAGTAGTGGACATGGGATGACCATTAACAGCTTCAACAACAATATTAATGAGAACAACAATACATTAAAGCAGTGGTAGTAGACCAGTGTCAACATGACTGAGAAGACACATGACCTGGTAGTGGACCAGTGTCAACATGACTGAGAAGACACTTGACCTGGTAGTAGACCAGTGTCAACATGACTGAGAAGACACATGACCTGGTAGTGGACCAGTGTCAACATGACTGAGAAGACACATGACCTGGTAGTAGACCAGTGTCAACATGACTGAGAAGACACATGACCTGGTAGTGGACCAGTGTCAACATGACTGAGAAGACACATGACCTGGTAGTGGACCAGTGTCAACATGACTGAGAAGACACATGACCTGGTAGTGGACCAGTGTCAACATGACTGAGAAGACACATGACCTGGTAGTGGACCAGTGTCAACATGACTGAGAAGACACATGACCTGGTAGTAGGCCAGTGTCAACATGACTGAGAAGACACATGACCTGGTAGTGGACCAGTGTCAACATGACTGAGAAGACACATGACCTGGTAGTGGACCAGTGTCAACATGACTGAGAAGACACATGACCTGGTAGTAGACCAGTGTCAACATGACTGAGAAGACACATGACCTGGTAGTAGACCAGTGTCAACATGACTGAGAAGACACATGACCTGGTAGTAGACCAGTGTCAACATGACTGAGAAGACACATGACCTGGTAGTAGACCAGTGTCAACATGACTGAGAAGACACATGACCTGGTAGTGGACCAGTGTCAACATGACTGAGAAGACACATGACCTGGTATGAAAGACGAACCAAAACTAAATGGGAAATATTATCGACATTACTTTGCACTTTTCACTGACTGTCCCTCAGTTTGTGGCAGGAGGACACATGTTTGGCTGCCAAAACTGCACATTTTGGCTTTTCACCCAATAAATATTTGATTTTTTCTTCATCTTTTATAGTTTCATATTCTCTGTATTGAATTATAATTTTGGGAAAGAAATATTCTCTTAGGTCTGAGTATTTGTCACAATGTAATAGGAAATGCAGCTCTGTCTCTACCGCTCCCCTTCTCTCTCTCTCCTCAGCCTTGAAACAATTGAGACATGGATTGTGTACGTGTGCATTCAGAGGGTGAATGAGCGAGACAACCGCTGTAAGTGCCTTTGAATGGGGTAGTAGGTGCCAGGCGCACCGGTTTGTGTCAAGAACTGAGTTTTTCAATCTCAATAGTTTCCACCACCAAAAGGACATCCAGACAACGTGACACAACTGTGGGAAGCTTTGGCGTTGGGCCAGCATCCCTGTGGAACGCTTCCACACCCAACATGGGCCAGCATCCCTGTGGAACGTTTTCCACACCTTGTAGAGTCAACATGGGGCCAGCATCCCTGTGGAACACTTTCCACACCTTGTAGAGTCAACATGGGCCAGCATCCCTGTGGAACGCTTTCCACACCTTGTAGAGTCAACATGGGCCAGCATCCCTGTGGAACACTTTCCACACCTTGTAGAGTCAACATGGGCCAGCATCCTGTGGAACACTTTCCACACCTTTAGAGTCAACATGGGAGCATCCGTGCCCCAACGAAATGAGACTGTTCTGAGGGCAAATTGATATTGAAGAAGGTGTTCTTCATGTTTTTTACACTTAGAAAGATGGACAGATTTGAATAGAGAGAGAGAGAGAGAGAGAGAGAGAGAGAGAGAGAGAGAGAGAGAGAGAGAGAGAGAGAGAGAGAGAGAGAGAGAGAGAGAGAGAGATGACAATGGAGGAGTGATGAGAGAATGAATGTGAAGGATGGACAGCATATGATGGATGGAGGAGGGGGAGAGGATGAGGGATAGGTCAACAGAAGGATAGAGTGAGGGATGACTGCCAGAGAGAGAGGGAGAGAGAAAGAGCGAATAAATTGGCACAGGAAACTGGATTGAGGGTAAATGGGAGAGATTGAGAATCATCTTTTGTGGACATGTGCCTGTATTCGTGTTTGTGTGTGTGTGTGTGTGTGTGTGTGTGTGTGTGTGTGTGTGTGTGTGTGTGTGTGTGTGTGTGTGTGTGTGTGTGTGTGTGTGTGTGTGTGTGTGTGTGTGTGTGTGCGTGCGTGCGTGCGTGTATTAGTGTGTGTGTGTGTGTGTGTCTTCGTCCTTGCGTGTGCGTGTGTGTGTGTGTGTGTCTTCGTCCTTGCGTGTGCGTGCGTGTGTGTGTGTGTGTGTGTGTGTGTGTGTGTGTGTGTGTGTGTGTGTGTGTGTGTGTCTTCGTCCTTGCGTGTGTGTGTTGGCAGTAGTAGGGAGGCAGATGCTGCTGGAGCTCCAGGCCTCTTGTTTTGCGGCCTTCTGCGGATATCGCTACCGTGCCAACCTCAGCTCTCATCCACCTCCAATCAGCACTCAGCTCTCATCCACCTCCAATCAGCACTCAGCTCTCATCCACCTCCAATCAGCACTCAGCTCTCATCCACCTCCAATCAGCACTCAGATGTCATCCACCTCCAATCAGCACTCAGATGTCATCCACCTCCAATCAGCACTCAGCTCTCATCCACCTCCAATCAGCACTCAGCTCTCATCCACCTCCAATCAGCACTCAGCTCTCATCCACCTCCAATCAGCACTCAGCTCTCATCCACCTCCAATCAGCACTCAGATGTCATCCACCTCCAATCAGCACTCAGATGTCATCCACCTCCAATCAGCACTCAGCTCTCATCCACCTCCAATCAGCACTCAGCTCTCATCCACCTCTATTCAAGCTGCAGCACCCAGGGTGGAACACAGTTAACATAGACACACACACACACTAATACACACACACACACTAATACACACACACACACACTAATACACACACACACTAATACACACACACACTAATACACACACACACACACACACACACACACTAATACACACAAATACACACACACACTAATACACACACACTAATACACACACACACTAATACACACATTAATACACACACACTAATACACACACACACTAATGCACACACACACACTAATACACACAAACACACACAAACGAATACACATACACTAATACACACACACTAACACACACAAACACACACAAACGAATATACACACACACTAATACACACACACTAACACACACACACTAATACACACAAATACACACACACACACTAATACACACACACACACTAATACACACACACACTAATACACACACATTAATACACACACACTAATACACACACACACTAATGCACACACGCACACTAATACACACAAACACACACAAACGAATACACACACACTAATACACACACACTGACACACACACACACACAAACAATAATACACACACACACACACTAATACACATACACACACACTAATACACACACTAATACACACACACACACACACACACACACAAACACTAATACACTCACACACAAACACACACACTAATACACACACAAACTAATACACACATACACATAAACACTAATACACTCACACTAATACACACACACACTAATACGCACACACGCAAAAACACTAATAAACACACAATAATAAACACACAACTCACTAATACACACACACACACACTACTTCACACACACAAACACTAATACACACACAATCAAATGTGGAGACACACATGGGTATTTGGGCACAGTCTCACACACACACATCTACACAGACACACACACACACCTACACAGACACACACACATCTACACACACGGACACAGACACACACCTACACAAACACACACACACACATCTACACAGACACACACAAATCTACACACACCTACAAACACAGACACACACTAAGGTGTAAATTGTAATATTGATTTTTGTGGGGATTAGATGGTTCTGGGCTGGGTCAGTTCATTAAGAGGGATGGAGGTAGACAGTTAGATGGTTCTGGGTCAGTTCATTAGGAGGGATGGGGTGGACTGTTAGATGGTTCTGGGTCAGTTCATTAGGAGGTAGACAGTTAGATGGTTATGGGTCAGTTCATTAGGAGGGATGGAGGTAGACTGTTAGATGGTTCTGGGTCAGTTCATTAAGAGGTAGACTGTTAGATGGTTCTGGGTCAGTTCATTAAGAGGTAGACTGTTAGATGGTTCTGGGTCAGTTCATTAAGAGTTAGACAGTTAGATGGTTCTGGGTCAGTTCATTAAGAGTTAGACAGTTAGATGGTTCTGGGTCAGTTCATTAAGAGGTAGACTGTTAGATGGTTCTGGGTCAGTTCATTAGGAGGGATGGAGGTAGACTGTTAGATGGTTCTGGGTCAGTTCATTAGGAGGTGGACTGTTAGATGGTTCTGGGTCAGTTCATTAAGAGATAGACAGTTAGATGGTTCTGGGTCAGTTCATTAAGAGGGATGGAGGTAGACTGTTAGATGGTTCTGGGTCAGTTCATTAAGAGGGATGGAGGTAGACAGTTAGATGGTTCTGGGCCAGTTCATTAAGAGGGATGGAGGTAGACTGTTAGATGGTTCTGGGTCAGTTCATTAAGAGGGATGGAGGTAGACTGTTAGATGGTTCTGGGTCAGTTCATTAAGAGGGATGGAGGTAGACTGTTAGATGGTTCTGGGTCAGTTCATTAAGAGGGATGGAGGTAGACAGTTAGATGGTTCTGGGCCAGTTCATTAAGATGGAGACAGTTAGATGGTTCTGGGTCAGTTCATTAAGAGGTAGACTGTTAGATGGTTCTGGGTCAGTTCATTAAGAGGGATGGAGGTAGACTGTTAGATGGTTCTGGGTCAGTTCATTAAGAGGTAGACAGTTAGATGGTTCTGGGTCCGTTCATTAGGAGGGATGGAGGTAGACTGTTAGATGGTTCTGGGTCAGTTCATTAGGAGGTAGACTGTTAGATGGTTCTGGGTCAGTTCATTAAGAGGTAGACAGTTAGATGGTTCTGGACACAGACACAGACACGGATGGACACAGACTGCTAGATGGTTCTGGGTCAGTTCATTAAGAGGTAGACAGTTACATGGTTTGCAAACCATGTAAAAAAATAGGTACATATCATTGAGTTAATAATGCCTCATACAAACATGGTCTGTTAGATTTTGTAGCATTAGAAAGCAATACTAAGTGTTATGTTCTGTAGTCAGTTCATTAAGAGGGATGGAGGTCACCCTAATAATTTTGCCTGGGTCAGTTCATTAAATTTCAGGTACAGTTCTGATGTTCTACAGTAGCCTATAACCTGTTTTAAGAAATGTAATGAATTGATTTTTGAGAGCTTTCATTGAGGTAGACTTTGTTAGATGGTTCTGACTTGGTTCACAGGGAGAACACTGTAGACAGTTAGATGGTTCTGGGTCAGTCTCCATTTCAAAGGTGCTGAACAAATAGTTCTGACTAATGTCAAGTCTGTTAGATGGTTCTGGGTCAGTTGTCTTAAGAGGGATGGAGGTAGACTGTTATCCACTTGTCATTCTATGTCCATAGTTTGTACATCTCAATTGTTATTAGGTAGACATTTAGATTTAAGCAAGTCAGCCATATCAAGGCAGTAGATGAGGTTGTTTTGCTGTGAGATGGTTCTGGGTCAGGCATTAGAGGGATGGAGGTAGACTGTTAGATGGTTCTGTTGTCAGTAGGACATTAGGAGGGTTGGTGGTACACTGCTAGATTGTTCTGTGATCAGTTCATTAAGAGGTAGACTTTTAGATGTTATGCTGTTTGTCAGCCTGATAAACATATTATTGTATTGTTTTACACACACTGCTGTTTGTCACCGTGATAGTGATATTATTGTATTGTTTTAGTGTTATGCTACACACACACACCGTGATAGTGATATTATTGTATTGTTTTAGTGTTATGCTGTTTGTCACACGTGACAGTGATACACATTGTTTTACTGTTTGTCACCGTGAAGTGATATTATTGTCCAACAAGCCTTATTTAGTGTTATGCTGTTTGTCACCGTGATAGTGATATTATTGTAAACATGGTCTCTGTTTGTACCTAAGAAAGCAATACTAAGTGTATGTTGTGTAGTAGTGTTAGCTGTTTGTCACAGTCACCCTAATAATTTTGTATTATTTTATTTATCTTAATTTCACCTACAGTTCTGACTGTTCTACAGTAGCCTATAATGCTGTTTTAGAGAAAGGTAATGAATTGATTTTTGAGAGCTTTCACCGTGATGTCTGCTTATATGCCCCTTTATTTGTCCTATGCGGTTCTGACTTGGTGCACAGGGAGAACACTGTAGAAGCCCATGTTATCTGTTTGTCACCGTCCATTTCAAAGGTGCTGAACAAATAGTTACTGACTAATGTCAAGTCTGTCTTATGCTGTTTGTCTTAATCGAAATAAGGACTATTCTTATCCACTTGTCATTCCCTTATGTCCATAGTTTGTACATCTCAATTGTTATTAGAAACCACAGTGTTATGCATGAGGTTGTTTTGTTTAAGCAAGTCAGCCATATCAAGGCAGTAGATGTATTGTTTTGCTGCCATGCAAGGCCCCGCTGATAGCCATATTAGCAGTGGTAAGATGTTGGGACTCTGCTGTTGTGACGTGTAGGACACTAACAGTTTGTGGACACTGTTTGTCACCGTGATAGTGATATTATTGTATTGTTTTAGTGTTATGCTGTTTGTCACCGTGATAGTGATATTATTGTATTGTTTTAGTGTTATGCTGTTTGTCACCGTGATAGTGATATTATTGTATTGTTTTAGTGTTATGCTGTTTGTCACAGTGATAGTGATATTATTGTATTATTTTAGTGTTATGCTGTGTAGTGGCTGTACTGACTTACAGTCCACCTCTTTTTCTTTTCCTCCAACAAGATTTACATGTCATGCTAAAATCCCCCCAAGGTCCTTTCGTCTCCTTAGATATCTTCAGCTCTCCTCAGCTCTCCTCAGATCTCCCCAGATGTCTTCAGGTCTCTTCAGATCTCCTCAGATCTCCTCAGATGTCTTCAGGTCTCTTCAGATCTCCTCAGGTCTCCTCAGATGTCCCCAAGCTCTCCTCAGGTCT